>NC_060277.1:99860544-100053175 GCF_021613505.1 Equus quagga | reverse complement strand
GGAGCCTCCCCCGAGGCCCCGAGGTCGGCCGGGCCCCCGGCCCAGCTCTGCAAACGCGGGGTCTGCGCGGCCCGCGGCGCCGTCTGCTAGCCCGCAGCCAAAATAAACAGCCCCCAGCCACTTCCTTCCCCGGGGGGCAGCTTTCACAATGACGGCCGGCTCCGGTCGCGGCAGGAAGTGGTTTTCTGGGCCAGTACAATCCCCGCTCACTGACCCAGACGCGAAGGGCAGAATCCAGGAATGGGGATCGGAGCGGGGCCGAGCGCCGCGTCTGCCGCTGGAAGGGAGCGCGCGGGGGCACAGCCCTGCCGCGGCGCAGAGGCCACCTGCCCGCTCTCCATCCCACCCCGATGGCAGTGCCCACCCGCTCGGTCCAGCCGGCCCCGGAAGCCTCTGCGGAGCCACACGTGCTTTATTCATCCGTGGGAGGGAGTCGTGAGTAGATGATTTCATAAAATCAACAACAGAAGAGCCCTTTGGAGCTCCAGCCACAACACCACCTTTGGTGCTCCATACCTGGTTCACTGAGGATGAATAAATGAATGAGTGAGAGAATTTGTTAGGAGGCAAATTTAGAGAGAGCATTTTTTTAAAATTTAGTTTTGACAAACTGGCTGCAGAGGGGGAAGGGGAGGGCGCTGACCTAAAGCTAAAATATTAGAAGCCCAATGCTCACTGCGAAGTCAACAGAAATAAAGAATCTCCTTTGGGCCTTTCTGTATTTTCCAATTTTTTCATAGTGAAATAAATATTTTTAAAAACGTATATACCCACTCACAAAAAAGAAATGTTGAGAATTATACTGAAATGTAATGATTTGCTTGTAGAGGAATTGAGGTTTCAAATATAAACATTCGATTCACAAGAAACACTTTATGAACAATTTCTAGGTAGCAATCTTTCAAGTAACAGAAAAAAAGGGTAGAGATTCCCAGCTCCCGGCCCAGGAGGTCCTCAAGGGCCAGGGCCCCTTGAGGGCCCAGGTTCTGTTCTTGGTCTTTCCATGACCTGGGCGTTTGCCTGGATAGTCTGGACTCATGATAAATATGTGTCAAACGACAGAATGAATATGAATTGAGGGATCTTAGAATTCCTGTCATCAATCCTTTAGAATGTGGAAACTGAACCGCGGGAATGTTAAGCGACTTACCCAAGGATATTCAATACACCATGACCTTTTCATTAGGACTAAAACTTGAAGTCCTGAACAGCAGTGCCAGTATTTGCTTATATAAATTGACCAAATAATTTATTGCCTCATATTGAGAATGAAAAGGGGAGTTCATAATAATTACACCAGTACAATAAGCTTGAACCAGGACTGCCCAAGGCAAACTAGGACATATGGTCACTTATGGAAAGAGACACATTATGATACAAGTTAATGTCTACCATGTACTTGCTACGTACCAGGCACTGGGTTCCAAGGCTTTCTCCTTGATAATCCTCTTGTTGATCCTAATAGCAGCCCTCAGAAGTAGGTCAAATTCCTATCTCTATTTGACAGATAAGGAAACTGAGGTATTAAATAACTGAGAGATCAAACATTTTGATAACGCAATTAACAAGGAGCAAAGCTGGGGTGGGAGGCGAGGCAGACTAGTTCCAGAGCTGAGCTCACTAACTATTCCAGGTACTTTAAACCTGATAACCCACAGGCAAGTCGTATTTGGCCTTCACAGTGTGTGAAAGAAAAGCGAGCCAACATTTAAAACTGAAGAGATTCCACATAAAAATCTGGAGTTCCAGCTTCTCTCGGAAACACTGGGAGGCCTGACAACCCTGAGCCAGCGTGCCTGCAGGGAGCCAGTCATATTTTCTGGGTGGAGCTGTCCACCTGGGAGGGGGCTCAGCAGCTTGCCACCGTCCCTAGCCATCCCCACCCATCCCAACACTGAGGTGGAATGAGGACAGCCATACATTACCATGCGGGCACTAGTGTTTTTATCAGAGTGGAGAAACATTCCTTAGTATCCTGTCTCTATTAAGAAAGACCAGAGGACTGTGACTAGTTCAAAAGTGCAAAGGGGGGAGGTCCTCTAAATTAGGCTCCATCCCCCCGTGACCACAATTTCCCTGTGACACGCTGCATTCCTTTCACCAGACACGTCTGAACCGCAGCACGATAGGATCCTGAGAAATCATGACATGTGTCATAACAAGCTTTTGCTCTACTCACTGGCAATTCTCTGACCTTCTGACGAGGCAAGACTTAAGCTTGTGTTTGGTTCTAAAAGCAAAGCATGGCTCTCTTTAAAGTCAACTGAATTTAGAATCTCTTTTGCTTGGGAACCTTCAGGATCTCCCTAAAACTATATGCCAAAGATTAAACACCTGTGACTTCTGCAACGACAGGCCAAGGGGACCATAATACCCCTACCTTCTCGGGAGGCACATGGTGGAGAGGTTAAGAGGGCAGCTCTAGAATCTGGACCCCCCAGATTCAAATCCCCACTTGGGCCCTGGGGCTGGCTGCCTTACTCCTGCAGCCTCACTTAGGGGAGGACACTAATAAGACCCATCTCTTGGGTTTCTGGGAGGATTAATCAAGAAAACACCTGAAGATGATCTGTGCCGGGTAAGCACTCTGGAGCAGAAGACCACTATTGCTTTTTGATATTTTAGCAAGAGCCTCTGCCCTGACTGGGGCCGTGAGCTCGAGAATCTGTTTGTTTCAGAGCAGAGAGCCTGGGAACCAGGCTTAGCCGACACTGGAATCTGGATGAGAGGAAACGGTGAGAGGAAATAAGGCCAAGGACTCAAGTGTTTAAGCTGCTCTTCAGAAGAATTAAAAGAAAAACAAATCCACAGTCCAGATGCAGAGTCCTCCCCCCATTTCCCCTGGGTGCCCTGACAACCATCCTTTGTGGCCTCTGAACTTTTGGATCCCTCCTCAGGTGCGCCTGGAAGGGAGATGCAAGAAGAGGTGGTGGGGAGGGTGTCAGAGGAAAGTGGGGGGATTTCTGGGAGTCAGGACAGCCTGGGCTGTAGTGTTCTCCCCGCCACCTTCTGGTTCTGCAGAAATAAACGCCAAGGGCAGGCGGAAGGGAAAATGAGGTCACAAAATACACAGCTGGAAGGGAGTGTGAGGAAGGAGGGGGGTAGCGCCCGCGCCACTTGACCTGGCGGATGCTGAGACTGGAGGAGGAGGACAGAGTCAACATGAGACCCTCCTTGCTGGGACCCAGGCAGTCACTTGGCAGTGAGCCCCTGACCTACAAGACCGGGAGGAGGAAAGGGGTGGGCCGGTGCAGGCTGAGAATGGAGATCCAGCCCAGGAGTTCAGGTTCTGATTCGGCCACTACAATCTAGAGGACCTTAGGGGGCTCTCTTTTCTTACCTGTAAACTGAATTATAAAACACCCTCCCTACCTCTTCACAGGTTCCTGGGGAAATCTACAGGGAAAGACCCACGAGAATATTGACATGTTTTTTAGGGTCGGTCTCCCCCATTAAACAGTTCCTTGAGAGCAGGAACTGTGTCTTATCCATTCGTCTCCTCTGTGCGGGGCATACAACAGGTGCTCCATACATGCATGTTGAACTGAGGTGGAAAGGCAAGCTGCCCTGTGTCCTGTGGGTATGGGTTTAACACCCTCTAAAGGAGCTCCTCCTTAAAAACAGATCTACAGGGGCTGGCCCAGTGGCACAGCGGTTAAGCATGCACATTCCGCTTCAGCAGCCCAGGGTTCACCAGTTCAGATCCTGGGTGTGGACCTATGTACCACTTGTCAAGCCATGCTGTGGCAGGCATCCCACATAAAACAGGAAGATGAGCATGGATGTTAGCTCAGGGCCAGTCTTCCTCAAAACAAAAAAACAAAAAAACCCAGATCTACATATGGATAATGAATGGAAGTGAATAAGGGAAACATGAAATTTTTGTTGTGCCAGGAGGTTGGGATTATGCATAACTTTCTATTATATTATGTTGTTTCCAGAGTAAATAAAACTGAGAGAAGGGAGACACGGGAGCATCTTAAGATGTTTCAAGGAACCAAACCTCTTGATTTCCCCAGAACCGGGCTTGGTGTTCAGTGACAGACACAAAGGGTCACACACACAACACCCCACTACCACACTCTCCATTGTGACGTCACCCGGACCTAGAATAGCACACTACACTGGACCTGTTAAGGAATGTCTGTGCGAGTCCCCCCAAATTCCTTCTCTTTCCCCACCCTTTCACTCCCTTTTCCTGATTTCCTCTGTACATTTTTAGGACCACATAAAAAAAGTACCGCCCCCACAACCCTTGCTGTTCCTCCCTCCCTGACACTAATTAAAAGTCAGTGGCGTGCTTAAGAGAGCTCAGCCTCTGGATACAAGGCTGGGTTTCAATGCCTGCTCTTGAGCTAGTCATTTGACCTCTTCATCCTTCAGCATCCTCATCTGTTCAGTGGAGAAAATACTCCTTGTGTTTATCGCATGTAACAATTACTGAGCATATGTACCAGGAGCCGTGCCTGGTGCTGCCCACCAGGTGGTTGGCAGGACTGGTTAGATCATGGATGGAAAGGCCTCACCACCTGCCCCACACGAAGCGTCTTCACAGTAGGAGGAGAATTTGGCAACAAATATCAAAAGCCTTCAAAAGCACAAGGCTTTGACCCCAGAATTCACTTCTTAGGAATTTAACTTAAGGAAATAATTAAGAATCTATGCAAAGACTTAGCTACACAGCATTAGTTATAATAGCAATGATGGGAGAAATTAATGTCCAAAAATATGATGTTGACTGCATAAACGGAAATACACTCATGTAACAGAATACTGCGCAGACAATGAAAATTCATTTATAAAAGAGTATTTAGACATGGATTGAGGTTCACATTCTAACTGGAAAAAAATCCTGAATGTTTACTATGACCTCATTTCTATTTTCCTTCAAATTAAGTAAAGTCTGAAAAGACATTTTTGCATCCTTGTTCTTAAACTTGGGTATCTGGGCAGACAAGCCTGCTTACAATGCAAGTGCCCAGGCCCTACAGCAGACCAAGTGAGTGCGAATCTCAGGGGGAAGGCGTATCCGGACCGTAGACAAGATTCTCAGGCCATTCCGAGGCACACCACCGTTTCAGAAGCACTGGACGTGCCTAAGTGTTAACAGTGGTTATCACTGACTTATGGGATAGCTCCTGATTTTTATCTTCTCTTTGCATTTTCTACAATTAACATGGCTAGTAATTAAAAGGAGATAGAGAATATGTGTGTCTGTCCTTTGTTTCAAACTTAACCCTATGTGTGATCTCTACACTGAACTCAGCCCACCTGGAAAGGGAGGGTGAAGAATAACCAAGAGATGCTCCCTGAGAGAGCCTATAGATAGGTGAGACAACCAGCGAATCCTGGTGCCAAGGAGCAGAGACCCCGACAACAAAAAAGCTGAGTGAGTTCAGAGGCATCAAGTTGATGCAGGTCAAGCCACTTTCGCATCCTGAGTCAGGATCCCGATCAGTCTGCAGGCCTGAGCAAAGGGTCCAATGGGCCTAGATGCATACAGGGGCGTCTCTAAGAGTGAAAATGAGGGGCCGGTCCATGGCCCAGTGGTTAGGTTCTCGCTCCACTTTGGTGGCCCGGGTTTCACGGGTTCAGATCCTGGGCGCCGACGCAGCGCCACTCGTCAGGCCACGCTGGGGTGGTGTCCCACGTGGCACAGCCAGAGGCACTCACAGCTGGAGTCTGCAGCTGTGTACTGGGCGGGGGGGGGGGGGGGGGGGGGGGGGGGAGAAGAAAAAAAAAAAAAAAAAAGAAGGGAAGATTGGCAACAGTTGTTGGCTCAGGTGCCAATCTTTAAAAAAAAAAGTGAAAATCAGAAATGATCTGAATGTTCAACAAGGGCTAAGTTACGGTACATTGGTACAGTGGAATCTTATGCAGCCAACAGAAGCACTGGGTGGAAATAGACTGATGACACATCAGCACATGAAAGAAGGTTACAAAGCAACATGAAAACATCTCTGTGAAGTTTTACACAGGGAGAAGAGATGCAATTTGGAAAGACAGTCTCCAAAATGTTAACAGTGGCTGTTTCCGAGTGATGAAATTTCAGGTAATTTTTCTTTTTTTATAACTTTTTTTCTGTATTTGAATTGTATACTATGAATAGGTATCATTTTTTACAATCACAAAAATGTAGTCTTATCCTGAAAAAATATATACAGAATGTCGTCTTTTGGCAGCCTCATTCAAGGTCACTAACTGAAGCTCCTCACAAGTTCAGATGGGCTGCTGAGGGCCGAGGGAAGGCAGGCTAGTCAAGCAGAAAATGTGGGGGTGCACAAGCGGGTCAACATGGGCCCTCACATGAAGGGAAGAACCCAGTCTGAGCTAAAGGGCTTTGTAAACCTTATTTAAAAGGCCAAGTGTGTGGAGGGGGAGGATAAAAAAGATACTGCCCAAATAAAAAATTTTAAGTGAACAACAGGTGAAAGATATTTGTAACAATTATGGCAAGAAGCTCATATAAGCCATTGAGAAAAACAAAGGGACCCAGATCACTTCAAGGTGCTAAGAGCTGAAGAGATAAGATGATCAAGGATGTGAACAGAGAATTCACAAAGAAGGAATATCCATGTCTGATAAGCCTGTGGAACCCGTTTAAAAGCACTTGGAATCCTGGTAATGCTCTTACTTGCTGGATCTGAGTGTTGGTTACATGGGGGTGTTCAGTTCGTGAAAATTCATTGAGCTAAACATTGATGTGTTCACTTTCCTGTATTTATATTATACTTCAAGAATTAAAATTTTTAAAAGCAAGGGATGGATTATCACCAAACTCCGGAAAGACATGGGGCCAGGCACAGAGAAGCACACAGGTAGATAGAAGTATTGTAACGTTCTCTGTCTTGGATTAGGCGGTGTGTTCACAAATGTTTATTATATTATAGTGAATACCTATTTATTTATAAAATTAAAGACCATGCAGGGAACCAGACAGACCTGGATTGCATCCCCTGCTCTGTCCCTCACTAGAGATGTGATCCTGGCTCTCAGCCTCTCTGGCTCAATTTCCTTATCTGTGAAACGGAGGAATGTGAGGATTAAAAACGTAGTGTATGTGGAATTGCCTAATACTGACCCTGGCGGACTTTATGTGCTCTGTAAATATTCATGTGGTCTCCATTTCTCATTTGTTGCACAATGTTATATAGAAACATCATAAAGTTCTGAAAAAGCAAGGAGCCTTCCAAAAGCCTAGCCCCCAACTTCGGACGCCTTTCTGCTCTGCACTCGTCTCGTCTCTCAGTACCGCCACTCAGCGCTTACAGAATTCTGTATCCTGCTGTTCTCTAAATGCAAACTATAGCGTCTCAGTGCTCGCCCGGAGCCCCCTCTGGAGACACTCGGCTGATAGGTGCAAGATCAACAGGCCCGCGTTTGGGGGTGAGTTAACGGAAGGAGCCGCGAGGCGGGTACGCACACCCGCGACCCAGCTCTTGCTTGAGCGCACCCTGAGCGCGCCGCCCGACCCGGGCTCCGCGGCGACTCTCCCACGCCGTCGGCGAGCGGGGCAAGCCCAACTCCAACTCGGCCTCTAAAAGAACGACGGGAGGTGCCGGCGTGGAGCGACCCCGGAAAACTGCAACCAGGGTCTCAGTCCCGGGGGCTGCCCGCCCCGCACCCACGTTTCACTCTCCCCGCCCGCAGCCACGCTGGCTCCGCTGGGCCCACCCCAGCGCTGATCGACTCCCTTCGCCCCGGGGCGCCGGGAAAGGCCCGCCCTCCCCGCAAGACCTGATTGGCTCCGTGGAGTCACGTGCTGCAGGCTTGGTCCAGATACCGATGGACATGGAGAGAGCGCGCGCTGCTGGAATCACGTGGTTGGACAGAGACTTAAAGTTGCCCCCTGCAACCCCATTGCTGAAAATTACAGACATGTTTAAAAAAAAAATTTTATCCATAATCACCCCTGTTAAATAATATCTAACATAATACAGTATAGCTGACTATATATATATATATATATATATATATATAACATGTTAAATTTTGGTGTGATTTTTCTACCAATTTTATCTATATATCCAAAATACCATTACATACACACACACACACATATATGCACACGTCCATAAAAACGTTTTTTAATCTTGTTTTTGTACTTAATACTTCAGAGAAAGGATTTTTTTGTGTTTAAAAAACTTTTTAAAAACCATTTTAATGGCTGTATGCTATTCCATGATGTGATATACCATATTTCATTTGTTCATTCCCTAGCTATTACTGGTCTTCATGTTGTCAAGAGATTTTCTTAATTATAAATAATGTTATGTTGAACATATTGTTACATCAATCTTTGCTGGCGCTATTGTGAGGTGAAAATGGTATCTTGCTTTTTATTTATTATTACTAGTGATTTTAAATATTTTCCATAGGCTTATTAGACACTGGTATTCCTTCTTTGTGAACTCTGTTCACAGCCTTTATTGTCTTATCTGTTACCATTTTAGGTGCCTTAAAACGACTGGAGGTTCCTGTGCTGCTTCTCATTGGCTTATATGAACTTCTCACCATATACGTTACAGACATTGCTCCTGGATGTTGTTCTTTTTAAATTTTATTTGGGAGCTCCTCTGGTCACAAGGGTAACCTACTAAGGGTAACCACTCTCCTGATTTCAAATAGCATAGATCAGTTTTGCCTCTTTTTTTGTATTTTATATAGTTGGGATCATATGGTATGAACTCCCTTGCATCTGGCTCAAGGTTTGTGAGCTTCATCCATACTGTCACATGTCGTTGTAGATTGTTCATTCTCATTGTTGTATAACATTCCATTATGTGGAGGTACCAGAGTTTATCCATCCTATTGTTGATGGCCACTTGGGGTGTTTTTCAGTTTGGGACTAGTTTTCAGTTTTTGGCTGTTTTGAATAGTGCTGTTATGAACAAATTTGCTTTTTTAAGAATATAGTTTAGGTTCCTTAGATTATCTACCACATACAAGGGGAAAAGGTACCTTTTTAGTGCAGAGATGTGGCAGACACCACCTAAACCAAATGATCAAAATTAGCATCACCCATAAGGGAACAAACCAACTTAATATGATACAATGGGAAGGACACAACATCCCCATGTAGTTTTCTTTCCAAACATGTCTAATGTGAATTTAATGATTAAAGGATCACACAAGTTTAGACTGCTGACATTCTATGCAACAACTGACCTGCAGTTATCAAAAATGCCATGCCATAGAAGACAAAGAGGCCAAGCAACCGTTCCAGATTCACGGAGACGAAGAGACACATCGAATTGAATCCTGGACTTACAAACAGCGGTAAAGGACATTGTTGGGACAACAGGAGAAATCTAAACATGGATGGCACATTAGAAAATATTATTGTATCTGTTATATTTCTTGAATGTGATTATAGTATTATAGTTATATAGAATGTATTTGTCTTGGTTCATACACGGTGAAGTGTTTAGGTATGAAATGTCACCTCATCAACTGCCTCAAAGCTTCACCAGACGCGCACGCGCACACACACACACACACACACAGCGTGAAGTAAAGCAAATGTGGCAAAATGTTAACAGTTGGTGCTTCTAGATGAAGACGAAATGCGTGCTCACTGCCTCACTTTTCCAGGGGTTCAAGAGTCTAATCCCAATGTAGCCCTCTGGGATTTTCCCCCATTCAACAGTATGTCTCTTAGACTCACCCATGCTGATGAATATAGCCGAGGTTCGTTAGTTCACTGCTGCATTGTATTTCATTGTGTCTATACTCTGTAATTTATTTACTCATATTTCTTTTGATGTGCATTTTTATTTTTGTTCTGGCTATTATAAACAGTGCTCCCAAGCTCTTTCCAAACTACCAATGCTCTCATATCCTCAGACCCTTCAGAAATGAGGCTAAGCATCTATGGGGTTATACCAGAAAAGCTTTTCCTCAGGGACCAAGACTGACTGCAAGGCTATTTCCTGTTGAATTCCTACTCGACCAGGCTGGTCTGACTCAGGGTTGTTCTCTCTGTGGTCAGACAGGTTCCCGACCCTATGTCTGAGATTCCAGAGCAGTCTGCTGCTTCCTTCTTTCTTTCAATGAACTTAAAAATTGCACCTAAAATGAAATCAGTGAACATTTTATTCTATTAACATTGCTTTACATTTTGGGGGGACTGCTCTCAAAATACAAGCTTCGGGAAGGCAGGAACCACGCCTAGCCTGTTCACCGAGGTGTCCTCAGCGCTAAATACCATGCCTAGCACACTGTCAGTGCTCAGGAAAACGAAAACAAAAATGAAACAAAGCAGTTAACTGAGTGAATGAATGAGTCACTGTCAGTGATGAGGCATGCATCTTCACTCAGCTGTTCCCGGTGTGTGCATATTATTTTGTAAGATCACCTTGTGGTCATGAGAACTTTCCTTCTCAGACATATTTTCATGTACTGACATTAGCTGTATATTTGTCACTTGGAGCTACATAAATTGTCCATCATGTTAAGATACCTTACTTTTTTCCTTAGCCATACCCTTACTGTCGGGCATTTAGATGGTTTCCAATTTGTTTTGCTACTGTAAACAGCACTTCTATGACTACTACTTTCTCTTTGGGACTAACGCCTTAGAAATTTCCACAAGTGGAATTATGAGGTCAGAGGACATGAAGCCTTCCATATCAAGTCTCTGACATACCGTCTGAAAGACAGACTCCTGAAAAACAGTACCAATTTCCAGTGCCCCAGTCGTACATACTGGTTTGCTCACAGCTCTGCCAAGATTTTCTGTTTCAACTAGTTCAATTATGTATTCAAAGAAAATTAATTTCTTGAATTTCTAGTGATCTTTGCACTTTCTATGTGACAATTTGCCATCAGGATTTCCTCAAGCGTCATCAGCTATAAACTGAAATTAAATCTTTAAGTTATAATCAGGTTGTCCAATAATACTTCAAAGTAAAGATTCCTTTTCCCATAAGTGTGCTGCTTCTGGTGTGTCTCACATTAAGTTCTCATAACAGTTGGAGTCTACTTCTGGAATTTATTCCAGTCCATTGGACTTTTTCTGTTTAAGTCAATGCCATATGTTTTCCATGATTGTTACATCATCTAAAACTCTGGAAGGATAACTCTCCTCATTGCCTTTCTACTAAAAAAAAAAATTCTCATCACAAGAAAAAAATTCTGTAACTATGTGAGGTGATGGATGTTAACTAAACTTGTGGCAGTCAATTCACAGTATATACATATATCAAATCATTATGCTGTACATTCTTAAACTAATACTATGATATACATATATCAAATCATTATGCTGTACATTCTTAAACTAATACTATGTTATATGTCAACTATATCTCAGTAAAACTGCACAGGGTAGGGGGAGCTCTTTGGAACACGTGTCTGCTCTTTGTTTCAATAAATATTTACTAAATGAGCCTGTGTCCAAGGCACAGTGCTGGAACGTGTGCAGAGCTGTAAAGCCCCAGCCCGGAGGGGCTTACGGTCTAGGACGGGAGGAAGCGGCTCCACCAGGCAGGTGGCAGCGATGAAATGCGAGAGGAGTCTGGAGAGAAAGGCTTCTTCCCGCTGAGGGCAACTCAAAGGCCTCAGGGGTGAGCTCGGACTCAGAGACAGGCCTGCGGAACCAGGTGCTCCTGGTGGGGAGAAAAGCACGAGCAGAGGCTTTGCTGGGCAGAACTTGGAGCATCTGTGGGTGACGGCACATAGCTCAGTGTGACTTGCCAAAGGGGCTGAAGGGAAAGGCTAGAACCTCACCATGGAAGGCCTCAAATTCTCAATTCAGAAAGTTTAGATTTTGTTCTGTTGTCAATTAAAGCTGCTCTTTAGGATCACAGATGTGGCAGCACTGCCTGCCCTGGACTGAGGCTGGAGGGGAAGACAAGCAGCAGAGACCATGGATGCAAACGGCATCACAAAGACCAGAGGAAGAGAGAATTTTCAGAACGTGTCCATCCATAGGGAAGCAGTTTAAAAAGAATAATAATAAAAAAAAAGACACTTAGGGGCCAGCCCAGTGGTGTACTGGATAAGTCTGTGTGCTCTACTTCAGTGGCCCAGGGTTCGCAGGTTCGGATCCTGGGTGCAGACCTACACACTGCTCATCAAGCCATGCTGTGGCAGCGTCCCACATACAAAATGGAAGAAGACTGGCACAGATGTTAGCTCAGCAACAATCTTCCTCACACACACACACACAAGACGACAGTACATCTTTATAATGGAATACTGAGCACCATTAAGAATAAGACAATTCTGCAGCCTGTCATGGAAAGATCTCCAAGAATATTATAAAATAAAATTACTTTATTGTGCTATACAGTAAAAAAAAAAGTGGCCCTATTTGTGTAAAAGGAGTATTTATGTGTATCTGCATATGCATAAAAACAGAAGATTACCCCACAAACCAGTGACAGTGTTACTGGTAGGGTGTGGGGTGACAGGAAGGAGGACTTCAAATTTTTTACGTTTTCTTTCTTTATGGTCTGACTGTTTCCCGCGGAGCATGCCTTATAAAACTGAGGCCATCAATAGCATCCGAACTGCAACGTGAGGCCTGAGGAGGGCCAGTGCACTGAGTAACCAGGGAGCCTAATTACCGTGACCACTGGCAGGCAGTTCCTTAGATGGCAGGCTACAGCGACTGGTGGTCAGCAAGCGGAGGGAAGATGACCACCCGTCTGGCTGGCCTGGGACTGTCTGGATTTTGACACTGGAAGTCCAGGGTGGCAGGAACTCCTCATGCCCTCAGTGAAGGTCAGCTGGAGCAGCTTCATGATGAAGAGAGCGAGGAGGGAGGGAGGTAAGTGGAGGGGCTTGAGGAGAAACCACAACTGAGGATCGAGTTTTGTTTGTTTGCTTTAGGATTTAAATTTACTTTCAGGAAAAGTATGGTTACTTTTAGGCACTTATAGTAGTTAGCAAAGTGTCACCAAGAAGTGATGGGTTTAGCCTGCTTTGATTTTGAAAAAAGTGGCTAGTTAGGACTTTGTATGTTGAAGACTGTGTTTTTTCATATTTAAATCCCTTGATTTTCATGTTTTCTCTTCCTAATAATAATAAAAATATCAATAATTTAATATTACTTGCTAAGAAATGACTCTGTCCAGCATTGCACCAGGCATTTATCTGTCTCATACATATATTATCTCACTTTTGTGTAATTCTTACAGTACCCCTGTGAGGGGGTATTATTTTATTTTTCGCATTTCACAGATGAAGAAACTTGGGCCTCTGCCCGAGGTCATACAGCTTATGAGTGGCATTAATTACAGTCCGACTGATCTTGTCCCGATTTACATTTCCAGAGGACTGGAGGAGGAGGGAACCTTCCCGCCACACCACACTCCTGCCTGTCTACACTGGGACGCATCACATCCGCCTCCCCTTCCAATCACTTGCTGAGGCTGTCAGGAAAGGCTGGGAGCCCGGCTTCTTGCTTTCCCTCTAGGAGCTCCAAGCCCACCACAGCAGCTTCTCATCATGTCCTCCTAGAGGTGACCCTGGAGAAAGAAAGAAAAAGAGGGGTGCTCCTCCATGCCAGGGGTTATCCTTGTGTGTGACATCCAGCTGCCTGTCTCCCCTCAGCCCAGGTCAGCCCAAGAGGCAGTGACCAGGACTCCTCAGCATCCATCTCAGGATCCTGAGTCTTGAAAGAAGGGGCAATGGCAGCCAGGGAAGAAGAGGGGACGGGATCCCAGGCAGACAGAACGGTGTGTGCAAAGGGCTGGGGCAGCAGTGAAGGTTCAGGGAGGATGGAGCGTAGTGTGTTGAGGAGAAGAACGGGGAAGGCGTCGGTGGCCGGGTGACCTGGGGAGGAGAGGAAGTTTCACAGCTATCATCTAGCAACACAAGCAGAGCAGTGGTGGCACGGAATGCAGAGTCAGAGGAACTGAAGTGGGGGGGCAGGGGCAGGGCTGAGGTGAGGCAGAGAGCAGGAGCCCAGCCAAGCAAGGGGCTCAGGAGAGGGGACAGAGAGGTCAAAGAAGAGGGGGGAGGGAAGGAAAGGAGCTAACCACTGGAGTTCCACATGGGGCCATGTGTGAAGTAAGGGGGGCAACCCAATCTGTCTCCTAAGGGGCTGGAGCTGGCTGATGCCACTACACGGCCTTCATCCAGTCTGCCTGTTTACTGACACAAACCCTAGCTGAGGAGCCACTGGGATTTGCAGCGCCCAGGGTGAGTTCCAAGAGGTGCGTCACTACTCCCATGGCCCACCCCACCCAGATTTATAGGATCCAGCCATGGGAAAGCAGCCCCTCCCCGTCTCAAGAAGCACTAAACAGGAAGACACACTTCCTATTAGCAATGCCCAGACCCTCCAAGTGCAGGGACCCCCCTTTGAAGGTGCAGGGGGAGGTGGGCTCAAAAGAAGAACAGGCCACAGTTGTCCCTGCTCTCAGCACTGTGCAGGCTCAGCAGACATCCACTGACTGACTGACTGAACAAACAAGGATCCCTGGCCTCAGGAAGCTGGGGTGCCAGGCTGGGGCTCGCTCCTCCTTCATCAGGCCCCCTCGGTCACTCACTTATCAATGCCTCCGTCGAGCAGGCACCTCAGATATCCTGAGGACACTGAGGGGGGCTCAATCCCTGCCTCTTGGGCCCAATGGGACTGGGGCAGAGCCAAGTGCCACGCCACCCTCTTCCGAGGGTTCCTCTCAGGAGGACACATCGAGAGGCTGTTCTACGGGGCTTGGAGCTATGGGGAAAAAACCCCTAAAGCTGAATTTTCTAACCTTTCCTAACACATCCCCTCGCAGTGCTTAATTTTACAGAAACACAACACGGTCTGGTACTGAAGTGTTCAGGCTCAGCAGCCACACCTGGGTTCAAATCTCACTTGTACCACTTTCCAGTGGTATGTTCTTGTGCAAATGACTTAACATCTCTACTCTGTTGACTGCCAGTGTGTAAAATGGGTGGTAGTGCCCTCCCAGGTTGTGAGATTTAGAAGAGCCATTGTCTGTAAGCACTGGGCACAGTGCCCAGCATATGAAGGGTGGCAGCCATTGCTGTGATCACTTAGTCCCTCTGCAGGGTGCAAAAGGTCTCCTATTTAATGTTTAAATTAGTGGTAAATCCAAATGAATACTCTTCTGAGAATTCCAGGGTACTTCTGAAATCATCTCATTGGTCCAAACACTGTATCATGCAGGCATCAGAAAGCCAAGACTTCTCAAGTGTGAGTAAATGAAGACCAAGACCCAGGCTTCCTCCTCCCCTGCCTGCACCCTCATCTTGGCCAGGTGAATCCGGGGGAACGTCTGATCCCAGCACCAACCAGAGTGCAGCTGGGCACCACCCTGGCCCTGGCAGCTCACAGAAGGCAAGCAGGTTGGAGCAAAGAACACTGAGTTTGGTAGTGGGGAGAAGTAAGAAAGCTCTGAACTCCGTGACTTGCCAGAGCTGGGCCGGAAGTGCAGGCGATCTGTCTGGTGGACTCTGGCCACAGCAGCCCGTACCTGATGGCTTTCAAAAGGAATGCCTCCCTCCCTGTCCTTTAGACAGCAGAGTCGCTCCCAAAGGAAGATTTCCCAAGGTGTCTTCACTCCTCGACCTGGATGCCTGATCCCTGCGGGGGCCAGCAATCCTCTTTCCAATCTGTACCTTATTCCTCTGCTCAGAACCCCCGAGGGGTTCTTCCAGGTTCCCCACCGCCAGCCTCCCAGGCACGTGGCCAGCTTCCTTTTCCACTCGGGCTTCTCCCTGGCCCCACTCAGGAACTGTCTACCCCAGTGCAGCAAGCTTCCACATAATCTCCAGAACAGCCCAGCCCACCTTCCTGGTCTCGCCCTCTCTGCTCCCCTCCCTGCCTCTGCAAAGCCTGGTTCCACCCAGCTCCCTCTAGAGAGCCTTGGTGACCCTTTGCCCCACCCAGTTTCTCTGGCCTCTAACAAAATTTTCTCTGCTCTAAGGATGCATCTTACATTCTTCTGTACCTTCCTTCCCGAGTATTTGCCTCAGCTTTGAGCGGTGAATGCTACAAAAATGCATCAATACTGCAATTAACAAAGAGGTCTTCCAGCCACACGCTTTGTGGGCGCTCCACAGAGGCAGAGAAAAGATGGATTCTGCCGTCCCCCACCAAGAAAGTGCTGCTGTCCTGCCACCCCCAAGGGGCGCTGCAGCCCCCTTGGATGCTCTCATCCACCGGCTCGGCTACTGGTGGTCAGGAAGCCACCCACACGTACCCCTCCTTCCCCAGGGTAAGTTTCATCCCAGCAGCGCTGGCCTGCCAAGCCAAATCCTATCTCCCACAAGCATTTCCTGGGGCCATTCGGATCCTGGTGCTGGTAAATTCTTCCCAGTGACCACCTCATTCATGAGGGACAAGGGGACGAAGAAGGAATTCAGCCTAGAGGAGGAGCATTCTGGGACAGTACCTGTGAGGACCTCGCCCTCCTCTACTCAACTTCTGCTGTGGAGACCAGGCCACCCCCACCCTCAGCTTCCTCCTCTCCCACACCTAAGCTTCTTTAGGGGTGATCAATGCAATGCCACTGGGTAGGGGCCCCTCTGGGGCTATGGGGGCAACAAGTCCAGAGACGCAGCCTGAGAGAGGGCAAGGAGAGCACAGAGTCCAGGAAGCAGAGGGGCACTCCAGGCATCCTCCCTGATGGGGCCTCTCACCAGGCATTTCCAGCTCCTCTGTCAAAAGCTCCATGGGGGAAAAGGCCGAGTCAGCACTCTGGCCACGACTTCCCAGGGCCTGGCTTTAAAATGTGCTCTGGGGCTCTTGGAATGGCCATGTTCTTCCACCCCTCCCACCCTGTCTGCCTTCTGAGTTCCTTCGCAGAGGAGTAAGACCCCGGCAGGAGTGAGGACGGCAAGCAGACAGCCTGGGCCTTGACCTGCGGTGGGTAGGTAGTTACTGCCTGGCTTGTGTTTGCAGGTGGGTCTGGAATTCAGCAGGGGCTCTGCTGGGTGTGAACATGGGTCACCCTGGCCCGCTCTTCTCCCATCGGCACAACTGGGGCAGATATGTGTCTCGGTCGCCTATGTTAACCGGGTGTGACAACCCAGCAAGCACTGGCCAAGGCTAGAGGCCCTAGACCCTGCAGGGCTGTCTGGGCTTTGCACAAAACTGCAAACACTGCACTGACTGTCCCCTTTCACTCACCCCCATCCCCAAATTAAACACAAAGCAAGACCCCGCCGGGCCCAGCACTGAGCTGGAATAATTACACTCGCTCACAATTCCAGCTTTGCCTTCTGCAAGCCCCCCAACCCCGAAGTGCCTCTTTCCCTTTAGCTCTCAGATTCTTGGTGAGGGGTCTGTCTGCCCCCACACTTCACTGTCACCCTTTGAAAGAGCAGCAGAAAGAGGAGGCACAGCTTCGGTTTTTTGTTTTCTGTTAGTTGGGTTTTTTGCATCTTTAGCAGCTCTTTTGCCGCCCAAGATCTGTCCACTCTGGAGGGGTGCCAGTTTGGTCAGAGCCACTCACACCACACCACATACACACGCACACACAACACACACACGGTGCCCAGTCTGTCGCTGCATCCTCGTGGCACAAAACTGCCTCAGAGTTACGTTCAAGCGGTGTGGATGCCGCATGCCACAAGCTGTCCTTGAAGACCAAGAGTGGAAAAGAAAATACAAACAGCCCGAGATGCCAGGAACGGCGAACAAGCTTACAAATAATTCGAAAACTATAATAACGCATCAGTCCCAGGGCAAAGCAAGGAGACCGGCCTGGAGACTCCTGGACGGAGCCTCTGGTTCCCCTGGGCGCGCCCTGCAGGTCCCCGGGTCGAGGGCAGGGCTGGCGCCGGGTGGTCCGGGAGGGCGGGCGCGAGGGTCCTCTCGGAGCCCGCCCCCTTCCTCCCAGGCGGCTCGAGACCCCCGGGCTCCCCTCCCCCGCCGCCCGCCACATCTGGTTCCACTCAGGTCCTCCCCCACCTCCAGGCGCGCTCCTCCCCTCTCCTCCCCCGCTTTCCGAAAAGCTGAGACGATTTTAAAAACCCAGTCTCTCTCTCTCTCTCTCTCTCTCTCACACACACACACACACACACACACGCACAAGCATACACGATCCTGGAAAAAAAAGGGAGGGAAAAGTCGAGAGGGGCCCGCTCCCCGGCGCTCCCCGCGCCCGGTCCCGGAAGTTGGCCAAGTTGGCAGTGCCTTACCCGGGAGGGCGGCGGCGTTGGGGTCCCCAGGGGCGCCCGGGCGGCCGAGGTGCAGACCCCCGAGGAGCAGGACGCAGCCCAGCAGGTGACGAGGCCAGGGCGCGGGGGCCGGCCGGCCTGGCCCCATGCCCATGGCGCGGCGCTCTGGGGACGCGGGGACCGAGGGCGCACGAGCGCGGCGCGCGTTGGCAGACACGGCGCTGGGCTGTGATGACCGCCCGCGAGGGGCTCGCGTCTTCCTCCGGGTCGGGACGAAGTGATGCCTCCGGGCGAGAGGAGGGGAGGAGGAGGGAAGGAGGCAGGCCGGGCGGAGGGAGGGCGGAGGGAGGAGCGCAGAACCCAGGAGGAGGGTTTGAGGGGCAGAGGGGAAGGGAAGCGGGCAGCGTGGGAGGGGAAGAGGCGCGTGCGGGCGCGGGGCTGGGGCCGGGAATGGAGAAGGGGGAGGTGGGAGGGAGGATCCGTGGGGTAGAGGACGACCCCGCGTGCGCTCTTGCCCTCGCTCTCCGTTTCCCTCTCTCCCCGCCTCGCCTTCCCTCTCTTCTCTGTCCGGGACTGGAGCCCCAGACACTGCGTCACAACTCCCCGGCTGGCGCTGGTGGGGAACTTTCCGCAAACTTCACGGCGTGGCGGGACGTGGGCTGCAAGGCCTCACTCGGCGGGGGCGGGGGCGGGGCGGGGGCGCACGGCTGACCCAGGCGGCCAGACCTGGGCCGCTGGCGCCCCCTCTATCCCGCCTCTTTCTGCCGACGACTCTAGCCGCCGAGCATCCGCTACCTCCACGACTAGGACCCCTCCCCTGGTTTGGTGGGGAAGGGGCGGAGCTCAGGGCTCCGCCACGCCGGCGAAGATTGGGGGAGGGGGAGGCGGGGCCCCTTTGCAATGCGCGGAGCGCAAACAGTTTCACTTCATTTTAGCATTTGCGTGACTCTTGTGTCAGCATCCTTGGCGCAAAGTTGGGGCTGTTGCTAGTTGGTGCTGTATCCAGAATCCTGGGGAAAATCTGTCCATTGGACATCCCAGAAGACAGACATCATCACTCTCACCAGCAACCGGACTCCTGGCCAGACGCAAAGGAGCAAATGGAAATTTCATAAACGAGAAGACAATCCACAGTTATTCCGTATTATGCAACAGGTCACCGCAGCGCAGATCGCTGGATTGGGAGTTAGGACGTTGGAGTCCAGCCCCCACCTCTTGATTCCTTGAACGACCTTGGAAAAGTCGCTTGGGATCTCTGGGCTCAGAGATGAACTGAGACATTTAGAGACCCTAAATGCAAAGAAGATTCATACTCTCCCACCATGAGTAATCAAATAAAAACGCTATGAAGCTGTAAAATAAATTTTATTGTTTCCTGTGCTGTCCACCTTGGTGCTATTTTTGGAAATAACAAATTCAAATTTTTTGGTTTTTACTACCCCAGCCTTGGGTAAATTGTTCCCCATCTCTGCAATGAGGGCGTGGGGCCCGAGATGCTCAGTTAGCTCTATCTCCGCGGGGCTGAGATCCTTGGCAAATATCAGTCCCGAGGCTGTAGGGCCCAGAAGTGAGCACCCACTGAAATCTCCCTGCAGTCCCCACAGATTCCCACTCTCCACACTTTCGCCCTAAAAATGGGTAAGAGCCAGGCCAACGAAGCCCCTGGCACTCCATAGCTAGCTTAGGCAGGTCTGACAAGTCCCTTCTGGTGACTGCTGCTCACGGCCCTTTGGGACACATCTTCTTGTTGTGGCATGTCCTGGGATCCCAGTGCTCTGCAGGCTCCTGGACACCACTCTGGGCTGCCTCAAAGATCATCCTCTTGGCCTCCCCTTTCTCTTTTTTAACCTTTTTTTTTTAGATTCACCCTGAGCTAACATCTGTTGCCAATCTTTTTTTCCCCCTCCCCCAAACCCCAGTGCATGGTTGTATATCCCTGTTGCTAAGTCCTTCTAGTTCTTCTACGTGAGCTGCCGCCACAGCGTGGCAACTGACAGAAGGGTAGTGTGGTTCCCTGCCGGGGAAACGAACCCAGGCCGCCAAAGCAGTGAAAACACTGAATTTTAACCACTAGACCATCAGGGCTGGCTCTGGCCTCCTCTTTCTCACAGTTCTGTTATCTACAAGGGGTTTGAGGATTTGCCAGCTTCAGGTAAGTTGCCTTCTCTTTTTCTCTGTCTGAGCAGCCAAAACATAGGATGCTTCTCAAAGACATAGGCTTCCATCTGCTCACTTATCTCTGGATGTGCTGGCCACAGTCCTCACCAAGGGGTCCCCTTTCCTCTGAAAGGGAACTCAGGCAGGGCTCCCATGGAGCCCTCCAGGTTCTGGTGCAGGGTTGGCTCTCACTTGGTTTTGGCATTCCTCCCACCAGCAGGGCAGAAGCCAGCTACTAGACATCACCAGTGAATGATGTGGGCCCAGCAAGTCCACCACTTGCCAGCACCAGTACACTGAGTGCTCAGCACACAGATGCTCATTTCTTCATTCACCCGTTCACCAACCACTGATTGCTAGCCCTGTGCTAGCTGCTGGGGAAACAACGATGAGCAGAGTCACAGCCCTAGAAGAGTTTTTAGTGGGGAAAACCCACAATTTTTGCTATACGCCAGGCAGAGCAGACTCCCACTCAAGGGCTGACGAGCATGAAGTGCATTGCGCTAGCAGGGACAGATGTCTGTTCGAGTCTCTGCAGAGGGTGAGACTTCCTGCTCCGGCGTACCAGGGTCACACACTGTATTCTGCTGATTGTCTGTCTGGGCCCATATCCACAGCCACCATCTGTCTTAGATCTTGAGCTCACAGGGCAGAGAGCTGGGCCACGTCCGGGCAATTCTCCCTGTGGAGAATCCAGCCCAATCCCCCACTGCTTAACAAGTCTGTGCAGGATCGGTTGTCAGCAGAACGTGTCACAGTCTGCAGGAGTGTTGGGTGTTGTGAGAGTGCTGGGGCTTTCAGAGCGACCCCTCAGCAGCACCCAGACCCTCATCTACTTCCAAAGGGCCAGCCTCCTCACTGTTCCCGTGAAAGCCCAGTTGGACAGCCATTTATTAAGGGCCTACTCTGCCAGGCATCAGGCTGGGTGCTGAAGTCTATGACCCAGTCTGGGGATTTTTACCAAGACGGCATTTGCTATAGTGGACTCGATACTGAGCAACGGCTCTTCTTCAGACACTGACTGTTAACCAACAACAGGCACTCCAGGCCTTCTGATTTCCTCAAAACCAGTTTAGTGGAAGGAGCACAGACTTTGGAGTCAGAGAGACCTCAGTTAGAATCCTCGCTCACCCACTTACTAGCTTTGTGACCTTTATTGAGTTACTCAAGCTCTGAGTTCTCAATTCCTACTTGTAAATGGGGTAACAATTCCTACCTTGTCCTGAGAATTAAATGTTATGTATAAAGGGATGGCACAGTCCCTGGATAAAGATGTTCAGGGAATGTTACTTCCCATCTTCCTTTGCCATTTGGACATCAGGCTGTCTCCCTTTTACTCCTTACCCTTCACGCTGCCTGTCTCTCGCCCCCACTCCACCCTACCGTCCACGAGACCTGTATAGGTCAGTTTTACCAGGATTGCAACACTGGGTGTTTTCCTTTGCCTGAGAGAACAATACAACCTCTCCTCCTTGTCCGAACACCTCCATGTTTAACTGTATACAAAAATGGTATTCTAAAGTATAAACTAATCCAGGTAGAAACAGCTCAATGCTCACTTTAGCGAGCTAATAAATGCATTTCCATAAATATCCCAGCATTGGGCAGTGGGTGAGTCCAGGCCTGGGGCTCGGAGTTGAGTTGGAATTCCAGCTCTGCTATTCACTAAGCACACGTCCCAGAGCAAGTCACTTCCCTGCTGAGTCTCAGGTGCCCTTTGACAGATGAGGTTTGGTATCATTACTCACTGTGCTTAGAGTTCATCTCACATCAGTCTCCTCTTCCCTGCTTCTGGGGCTCAGCAGCCTCTCCAGCCAGAGTGCCCAGGGGGGGAGAGCAATGCCCGTGGACACCCCCGGCAGGCCAGGCCTACAACAAAAGCTTAGGAAAGGAGAACACAAGACAAGGAAGAATGCAATTGGATGGCCAGGTACGATAGGAGGATATAAAGAAAGGAGAGACGTGGTCAATCCTCACCTGAGGCAACTAGAGAAGGGGTGTGAACCCCAAGGGGCATCCAAGATTTCCCCACCCTGCACCTTTCCATGCCAGGGGAAAAGTCTGGCCAAGCACGGGGTTGGCCTGGGCAGATCCGACCCTCTCTGCCTTCTCCCTGGGCTCCTGCATCTCACACCCCTGGCTCTCCGATCAGGCAATCCGCCCTTCAAGTCTACGTGGCTACCCTTTGTCTGGAGCACCGAAGATCCCAGAAGGGATGGGGCTAAAGAAGGAGGGATGAAGGCAGGCTTGGGATCCTACAGATCCAGGTTTTGAGGTTTGGCTCCACCTCTTCCAGGTTGTATGATCTTGGGACAGTTAACTTAAAGGAACTATTTCTCCCACATCCACATCACTGGGGAATTTTATGGCTGGTCTGTCTTCTCCAGACTGGTCTACCACATTATGGCCACAAAGACAACCTAAGAAAAATTCTTCCCACTTTCCCTAGGTATTTTCCCTTCTCCTTTTGTTGGAGAACACCTCTCCTCCCCAGAGGGCTGCTGAGTTTGTATCCTTTCAGCCCAAGGCCTGTATTAGAAGACTTCCTTTAAAGGGACCCTAAAGCCCAACTCTTCCTTTCCCAAGGGATAAGAGATAATCACCTCAGAACCCCTTTCATGAAGCAGGAAGCGCAGACTTCCTCCCCATAAGTCTAGGAGTCTAGATGCAGACTCCCACCTGAAGGAGTCACCAGAGTAAGATAATGTCTGTAGCTATCGGCAGAGCCCTGGAGTAAGCTCAGAGCAGGGGAACTCAAGACTGAGCCCAGGCTGCAGCAGGGCTTACAAATTGAATGCCTCTAGGGTCCTCACTGGCTCCTGGCTCCACTCGGAGGCTTTAGCAGGTCAGGAGCAAGCTGGCTGGTTTGGGTTCAGAGAAGGTAGAGATTGGCCTGAAGCACCCCAACAAGGAAGAGGGGACCGGACCACAGAGCCAAGCAGAAGAACTAGCTGCAGTTGGTTGGTGGGATATAGTTCCCAGAACCTTCTACTGCCCTACCCAGCTGGTGCTGGCACAGGGGGAGAGGGCTGTCACATCACCCTGTCTGCCCTACAGGGGCCTCTCCCAACTTGGAGCTGCAGTTCTTCTGAATCTGTCCTTGCACTGAGGATGAGGTTGAGCCGGGAGTCGAGGCCTACTCTGGTCCACAGCTCTGGCTGGGCTGGCAGCTTCTGCATCTCCCTCTCTCTTCAAGATGTCATCTTAGGCTGCTTCCTGGTCCCTGTCTCCCTCTCCCCAGCTCAGGAAGGACAAGCAGTATGAGGTCTCTCTAGTCTCAGTACTTGACCCTCCAAAGCAAAGCTGGGCCTAGCCCCTGCCAAGAGCCTTCTGTGGCTCTCACTGACCCCAGCCTGGAGGCAGAACAGGCGGGAGGTCGCTCTGCAGAGGTGGAAGTTCCCCTGATCCAGCCTTCCCACCTGAAGCCCCTAGTGGAATAGAACCCCTGACCAGAACAGGAGCCAGGTGGCTCCATCTAGCTGACCCACCACCGTCACTCCAGCTCCAGGAGGCAGGACGGACCAGCACCCAGTGAAGCAGCAAGAAGTGGCCTAGGGCACCAGTGGGTGGTGACCAGCATTTTAAAATTGAAGTAAAACCGTAAACATCAAAGTGCACTGCATGTGAACTAGGTTCTGTTCTGTGAAATATGTATTGGGTTGAGATGTTAAGTGTTTTTTACTGTTGCCATCAAACAAATTTGAAAAATACTGCTGTTGAGGACCGGGAACCAGCTATACAGGCTCCACGGCTGTCTCTGCCCAGCCCCGATCTGTTCACTCCCTGACCAAAGACCTGTGTCTAACACACTGTCCCAGCCTCCTCCTCATTCTCACATCTAACGTCCCTCAGCACCACCTGTCCAGCCCTACTGCCCCTTCTGGGCACCATGCTTCAGCAGGCCAAACTACCGTCATTCCTTTACCCGGGCCCTGAGCTTACCAAGGGGCCAGCTCTTGTGGTGCCAAGTGTGCACACATGTGACAAGTCAGGGAAGTAAGGGAGAGACGTACGGGTGCTGTGAGTCCAAAGGAAGGAAGGCTGCAGGTGACACTCAAGTTTTCAAAGACAGTCAGATGGCCATGGCCTGGAGGTGTGAGAGGGCATGGAGAGGTCTTGGTGTGACCAGCATTCTATATGGGAAGAGTACAGAAAGTGTAAGGGACCTGTTGCTGCAAACTCTGCCCATCTTTGAAAGCCCAGCTCAACATCATCTCCCAAATCCCCAGGGACCTCCTCTCACTGTTACAGAATTTATCAGCTCCCAGCTAACATTTATTACATTTAGCTTCTAAATAATAACCTTACTTAAAGCTTCTAACTGGTAACCTCCTTTGTATTTTGAGTGGATGCATGAAGTTTATAGATGTGGCTCAGAGTATGAGTGCCCAGTCTGAGGTCACACAGCAAGTTTAGAGTTGTGACCTGAATGTAGTCCTCACCAGGGGCTCTCCCAACACCTTGTTCTACCAGATTCCAAAACTGGGCACGGTTTTGTCTAGTTAACATGGGCTGAGGAGCAGGGTTAGTGTTAAGGTTGTGGGTAGGATTCTTTTTTTTTTTTTTTTTTAAAGATTTTATTTATTTCCTTTTTCTCCCCAAAGCCCCCTGGTACATAGTTATATATTTTTAGTTGTGGGTCCTTCTAGTTGTGGCATGTGGGATGCCACCTCAGCATGGCTTAGTGAGCGGTGCCATGTCCGCACCCAGGATCCGAACCAGTGAAACCCTGGGCCGCCAAAGTGGAGTGCGTGAACTTAACCACTCGGCCATGGGGCCGGCCCCTCTGTGGGTAGGGCTCTGAAAGTCTATAGGCGTAAAGAAGCAATGGCTCTTGAAATTACCTTGTAGGGAAAGAGACCTTCCTTTTCATGCTTCTCAGCAGCATGCTCTTCTTTTAGGGCACAGGGCTCGGGTCTGACTCCAGGACTGGCTTCCTTCCAGGAACAAGCCAAGGCCTACACTGGGGGGCCTTCTATGTCCTGCAGACATCTCTCCAGGGGCCCCTGTGACACCGAGGAGGCATCTAACAAGACTTCTTTTTACTTTTTATTTGCTGAAACAGCTTTATGTCTCCCACCCCCTTCAAACTTACAGTGACCATAAGGAAGTCAAGGCAGAGGGTCTGATTCCTGCTGTCAATTAGGACACAGGAATGGGAAGATAAGAGAGTTGCCCAAGGCTGGGTCAGGGCAGGATTTTTGCTTCCTCATCTATAAAGCAAGACGACAAGATCAGATAGCTTGGGGAATCTGAAGCACAAATGTTGTGTAAAGCGATGCCCCCTATTTTCCCACCTAAGTTCAGTTCCAGCCTAGGACTACACCAGCTCGGTCTCCAAGTAGATTTCTAAGGGCTAGCCATGAGGAGGGTGAGACAGAGTGAAGGGAGCCTGGGGGACTGGAGCCCTAGACTAGGACAAGATATGCTGGGAGCCGAGGTGCAGCCTTCGCCCACAGCAGTCTCTGCCCAAGGATGGCACTCAGAAAATCCAGCTCACTAAATTTTCAAGCCTGCAGTCCTTCTCCATTCGATCCTGCGTGCCAGTCACCAAATCTCTGTGGGCCTCAGTTTCCTCATCTGTCAAACATTCCTCCCTTGCCTAAGCCTGGCTGTGAAGCCAAACAGCTGAGAAACTTCTCTGCACAGCAGCAGTGCCAGAGCCCCTTCCCTTTGCTGATATTGCCCTCTCCGCCCGCCCCCCCAAGGGTGAAAAGGTTGGACAGCACAGGAGGCCACCACAGTTGCAGACTACGCCTGGAGGCTAACGGAGCTGAGGTTACCACAGTTCTCCAGCTGGGCACTTCCCTCCACACCCAGGAGGCCCAACCAGTGGCCAGAGGTGGGTGGAGCCAAGTCAGCCAGCAAGCTGCTCTCTGACCCCTTCACACCACGGGGTCCCTTGCCCAGTGCCTCACACACACACACCCCTTCACTGACTCCAGCCTGTCTCTGGCCCCTGCAGAGCTCCCCCAGCACAATAGGGCTCTTGTATTCCCTGCCGCCCCCCAGGTCCCAGACCTGCTCCCAGGCCTGACTGTTTTCCCAGCCTCTGGCAGGTTCCCCCAACCCACCAGCAGAGCTCAGCAGCAGCCAGAGTCCCTAACCACTCCCTCCTTAACCCTCCTCCTCCCCCTGCAACCTCTCTACACTCTCTTCTCCCCCACCCCTTCCAAAGACCTGCAGTCCAGGCCAAGTCCCAGCCCTCTCCTACAGCCCTGTGCCCCTCAGGTCAAAGAAAAATGTGATAAAGTAATTTGCAAGAAGGTACTGGTGAGTTATATATTTTAAGAGAAGGCCAAAAGTAAGAAGCTTTGCCCAAAGGAGTGAATGATTCTTGAGTGTATTGTTAGGTCCCAAGGCACCTGTCTAAGGGATGTGTTGTAGGGCCCCTCCTGGGGCTCCCCATAGAAGAGCACATGTATGACATCAGGCCTAGTAAGATACATTTTTAATCCTAACACAATAATCAAACAGTCACCTCCGTCTTCCAGCTGGGTGACTTTCGACAAGGCCTGACAGATACTCTCTCCAACTGCCCCACCCTTACTGCAGTACCTGACAGGAACGTCAGTCAGCAGGACTTGTGACTTTCAGTGCTCATGCCATCTGGGAGACAGATTAACAGTGCTGGGGAGGCCTGAGAACATTCAGTTCTAACAGGTTCCCAGGTGATGCTGCTGCTGCTGGCCTCGGGAACACACTGGCCTAAAAGATGCTCCTCCCAGACTCTGCCAGAAGTCTTGGACCCAGGGTAAGAGGAGACTGCTGACTTCACAGGAAAAGGTTGATACTGAATCTCAAGCCAGAGAAGAAGGCTCCCGAAAGGTCTATGCTACTTACCCAAGGCGAAAGGATCTCCTAACAACCTGGCGAGGAGAAAGGCTCTGAACCTCAACCAGCAAACTTGGGGTTCCAGACCAGCAATCCCACTTACTGGATCATTTGATCTTTCTTAAACCACATTTTTTGATTCACCTCATATATGCCAGGCACTTCACATACCTATTTCCGCTCCCTATTAGAACTACGCAAGGAGATAGCCCTGCAGCTTGCAGAGGTGGGATTTGCACACGACGTTATTCCAAAGCCCAGACTCTTAACACTGGCTGACGCTGCCTTAACAAACTAAAACAGAATAGCTAATTTTAGGAGGCAGGGACTCCCCATACCCCAACTAGTTTGTGTACCACGTCTCTCCCTCACTTACTCCAGGCAGATTTTAATTACAGACAAAGAGCTTGAGAAATCAGAATGAGTAAGGGAGGGAAGGAAATCTTCTCAGAAAGCAAAAAATCGCCAAGGTGGGTCAAGCTAGTTGTAAACTTCGCCTTCTCCTAAGCAGGGAGCTGGACCTGAAACTTGCTTCTAGCTCCAGGATTCTAGGAGATAACTATGTTTAAAGATAGTTATTTTCTAAATTAAGAAACACGAGAGCTCCTTGACTGCTAATCTTCTCAGCTGGAGGAGAACCTGTTCTTCCTGGACAAGAAGGAAGGCGAGCAATCCTCTAACAAAGACAGTAGGCGTGTCCAGGTCAGTCACAGCAGTGCAGAGCCGTGGCTCTCACTGATAGTTCTCCATTTAAAGCCGCCCATCTCACAAGGGCAGATTTGGGGCCCAATTCCTTCCCCTCACTCCCCTCCATATTCCATCCCTTCCTGGGGCCCAGTGCCTTCATCCTGGATTGTGAGCTGACGGCTGGGCCTTCCCTCTCCTGTTCACTGCTGTATTCCTCCCCATGAGCATGGCTGTTGGCACATGGGAGGTACAAAAACCGCTGCAGGAATCAACACATTCCCATCATGCCTGCGATATCTACTGGGCCTCAGCCGGCTACCAGGATCCCCTCTCTACACCCTAGATGGTAAGGGCTCTGTTTGAAGCCGGAGAACTAGAGTAAAATCAAGAGGCTGGGAAATTCACTTCTTAAAACTTATTTTAATATCTTCCCCAACCCTTAAATTGGGAAAGGCCAACACAATCTGGCTGGGTTTCGTTACAAATTCATACACATTTTTTTGTCATTGTTTAAAGTAAATCAACATTGTGGCAATAAGGGATTATCCTTGGAAAAAGTGAAACCCATATTAACAAAATATGTCATGGAAGAACCCCACTGAGTGATTTCATTGGCTACTTAAAAGTCTAGAAAAGGTCAGCATTCTGCATGTTCTCTGAGGCTAGTTCATGCAGTGGAAAGAGGCCTTGTCCAGACTCAACCAAGCCCAGTCAGCTCCAAGCAGGCCCTAGACCCAATAAAGCAAGGGGAGAGGGCATGCCTCCTGCAGGACAAGGGCAGAAAAGGTAGATCAACAAATAAAGTCCTGCAGCTTCACTTACAACCCCATGGGGAGAAGGAGGCAGGAAGTTCAGAGGGAAGGCTTAAAGATGCAGCATTCTTCCAACCTTAAAAAAATTCCTTTAAAAACTCCTGCCAGATCATTGAATGAGAGGGAGAAAAAAAGGAATAGAACTTCATATTCTGAGTAAGTTTAAACATGGTCTCAACTTCATCCATCTCTTCACATATGCTGACACCATCCATTCAGTGTCATGCTCCACCTGTGAGACCCCACTGGGTACTCTTTGCTTAGGAGCTTGAAAGTAATGGTTAAGAAAAAGGTACTATATACACACATACATATATATCAGGTATGCACATATATGCATGTGTGTGCAAGTGCATGCATGCACACGTGTATAAATATATACTGCAATAAAATAGCTTTAGGAAAGCTGGGGCATCAGGGGCTCTGGGGCTGACTTCCTTCCATTCAGAGTTCCACAAGGCAATACCTACCCACGAACTTCTCTCCAATTCGGAATACTCCATTTTCCCTTAAGGTCGCCTGATACTGGGGAGACAGGAGCAGGTCCACAACACAAACAAAGGTCTTAGAAGATGTGTCACCAGCGGCACATGTAAAAGAAACACTAGAGTCCTGAGCTGAGGTTCTCTACCCTTTCTGCCTTCCCTCCCCCTGCCCAGGGAACTTGCATGCCTGAATGCTGCATCTTTAAATATTTCTGGCTGAGCCCTCTTGCCACATGTCAGTAACATTCCAAGCTGGCTACCACATGTTCGGGCTCTGGCCTCCTTCCCTCTCTACTGTCGAGTGCTCTGCCATTTCAAGGGCACAGTGGGGCCACACAGCTCCCATTTCAGCTCCATCTTCAGTTGAGCATACATCTCAGAAACAACCAAATTTTTTAAAAATCAGTTCTAAAAGAATGTTCATATTTAGAATACCTACTTCCCTTGAGCTTATTTTTAAACTCCACTTGATGAATCTATTAAATAAAGTTAGACAAAGCGTGTGTGCACATACACACACACAGACACACACACCAGCACACACCCACAAAATTTAGAGGATTGGAGGTTGTTTCCTGTCAAAAGATCTAAGAGAGGAAAGCTTATGTGCTGATCACATTTTAATATCGTGGTTAACAAGAAATGTACACCATTTAGCGAGCACACAGAGACTGTGGGTAGGAACTCCTGATCTCTAGGGCATTTAGCTCCTCAGCCCATTTCTGACTACCTTTGGAACAGTTCCATTGGTTACTACATTCAGAGAATCCAAGAGGACTACATGGACAGATGAACCTTTATTTAAAAAAATAGCACTTCAAATAAATTAAAAGGGACAACCGTCAAGTGTTCAAATTGTGAAGAAATAGTTGAAAACCTAGAGAGACTCCCAGCTGCAGTCTTCTCACCTCATTCTTTGTCCAATGGCGAAACCCCACACATCTCAGGACTCCCACTCAGCTTTCTCCCTACCGCGATGAGGGAGGCAGCTGCAAACAGGAGACCAGACGGAGGAGAAAGCTGCATCTGATTGGAATGAATATTGCCACGTACTTGCTAATACGGGTTTCACTTTATGACCAAATGTATCTTTCAAAAATAAAAAAGGGGGGAGGGAAGCTGCATGTTTTTAAAAACTGAAATTATTTAGGGATAAAACACTAACTCTAGTGCCTTTAACGGGCAATAGCAACTTTTTTCCTCCGAAGTCAAACACCATCCCCAGCTGAGCCTTTGTGCTACAAGCTTTTCAGGAGATGTTACCTAAACTTTATTAAAAGAAAAGAACAAGTTTAAATATAGACACTGGACTAGCCCAGTCTGTATTTTCAAGTCCACATTCTTCATCTGAAGCACTGCATCAGGGACCCCCCTGAGTCTGCATGTTTTCAAGTTCACAGTACATGGAACCAGTTTTTCTTTTAAATTTTTTCCTCACTCAGAGCAGCCACATGCAGTGGCCGTTGACGCCGGAACCTTGGGCGGGGCCTTTTCCTATGAGGCCTGGCCAGAGCTGCCCAAGGTTTCTCCTCAATGAGAATCGATGCTGTCATGCTCTATGGATGGGAAAAAAGCAAGAAAATAAAAGCACCTGGTACAGGTTTCATGAGATCCATTCGGATTCGCTATGTTCCAAACCCGCTGCTGAATGCCATTTGTCCACTTTGTGCGTGTTGAACAGTTTGTGGCCTAGAAGTGGGTCTCAATTCGAAGAACTGTTATTGGACGCCCCAGAAGTTGATGCAATAGCAGCTCCAGCAGGGCTACTTGTGGAGACCGACTTTCGGATGTGAGGCAGCAAGTACGGGTCACAGGCCAGCTGCTGGACATCGATGCGGTCCTCCTTTCGGTAGGCCAAGCATCGTCGAATAAACGCCTGAAAGGAAAGTTTCTTGAAGAAGCCTGAAGCAGATAATCCTGGCACCCCCAAGAGGGAACCCTGAAGCTCTGTAAAAGCTGCCAGGGCCTAGAGCAAAGATCTTCTAAAGAGAAGGGGCCTAGGGTCTTTCCTAGAAACCACCAGGTGGCCCCGGAGAAGATCAGGGAAGGAGAGACACTGGCAGCAGTACCTCTCTGTGGCCACCGACTCCTTCCTGAACAGAGGTGGCTGAGCCATTCCTGAGGGGGAATGGGGCATGACCGCTAAATACCCCTGCCCCCAAAGCACAAACCTCTCTCTTTGCTTTGGCTGGTTTGCAATGGGCACAGTCTAACTTCATGGTCTTGCACCTATAAACCATGGCCTCAAGTGAACTTCCTGAGCAAGCGGGAATTGTAATGACAAACTACCACTAGACACAGGGTGAGGAGACCAACACTGACTAAACTACAACGTGTCACAGATCAGTAAATGCTTTCCCTGTGTATCTCATTCTTCCCTGAAAGGTCAGTGAGCAAACGATCAGGCACATACCTAAGTAGTAAAGGAAAACCTGACCAGGACTTGTCTCCCCAAGAATACTGCAGACACAAAAACATACTGTGAGTGGGGTTTGAGTGGAATCCTACTTTACTACCAAAATAGAGGTTCCCTTTGCACTAGGTATGAAGGGCTGTGTAGTCTCAGTTTCTGCTCTAACTCTTATCACAAAGACCCTTAAACAGATTATCTGTCTTTTTAACCAGAGAGTTCTACTTAATCAAAGTCTTATAATTATTTCAAATAAATGAATCGATTTTTAAAAATCTAAAATACCATTATCACCCAAAGTCCATACATTACATTAGAGTGATAATGATGTCTCAGTGTAGGTCCATTGATTGTACTAATGTACCATGCCAGTGAGGGATGTTGACAGTTCCCAGGGAGACCGTGCAGGCCAGGGGCGTGGCAGGGGAGGTCAGGGAGTATATGGAAACACTATATTTTCCACTCAGTTTTGCTGTGAATCTAAAACTCCTCTAAAAAATAAAGTCTATTTAAAAAAGACTAAAACATGAAATGAGCTATTAATTTTCTATTTTTTCCACGTTTAATTAGTAAAACACAAAAGTGTGATACCAATACTATTTTTCAAAATCAAAGACATCTATAGGTATTTGCTTGACTAAAACATTTGGAAGATAAAAACAAATTCACAGAAATGAACATTATGATCCTCGGCCTTGAAAAATGAACCTTTCTTAGTGAGACACGTGGAATAGGAGTTAAACAGGTTTTCTTGGGTTGGATACAGGTCAAATAAACTTTTACTTTGAATTTTCTTTCTACACAGCTGACAGTATAGGCTTTTAAAACAGCAGCCACATAGTTGCCCTGATAAAAACCTTCCAGTGCTTTCCATAACATAATCTGCCCTGCTGCCTTTCCTACCAGTGTCCCCTGCTCCACCTGCTCTGTGTACCTAGTAGGCTCACACTCACATCTGAGCTTTACTCACTTCTCTGTGCTCAGAACATTCTTCCCCAAATCTACACGTGGCCCCACCTTCACCTCATTCAAGACTTCTCCAAACCTTACTGCGCCATTGAGGCCCTCCCTGACCATGCCATCGAAAGGGGGCCTCCCCCCTCTCCAGCCCCTTGCTCTGGTTTATTTTCTTCATAACACTTATCGCCGTCTGGAATGTATCTGTTTTTATTTATTGTTTGTCTCACCTAGTGGAAGGTAAACTCCTTAAGGGCAGAGACCTTGCCTTGTCGTACAGTTCATTGCCTCATATTCACAGTTCCTTCTCCACCACCCAGAACAGTGACTGTGCTCAACAGGCACTCATAAATGTTTGTTGTGGGAGGAAAGAGAGTAGGGGTTGGAGAAATACACATTTAGAAGGAGGAGGATGTTTTTAATGACTCTTGCATTTTGTATTGAATAATCCCTCCACTGTTACCCAAAGAAATAATACAGAAAGCAAAGCAGTCATTTCTGCTGGCCAATGGGTCAAAACTTACCTTTGCTTCAGGTGTTACTACTGGCTTTGGCGGGAACTGCACTTCAGTAGCTTTAAGAATAGTATTTTCTTGTAAGATGTCTTGTTGGGACTGGTTATGGCCAAAAGGCTATCATATAAAAATAAAACAAACAAAAGTGGGCCTCTGGTTAAAAATGAAAGAGAACACAATTGAAAACCATAGGGAAGGGAAAGAAGATGTGTCTCAATGAAAACTGCTTAAGGAACTTTGGAGATGCTCTCCTCTAATTCTCCCATTTTACAGATAAAGGTGGAAAGGCTCAGAGCTTAAGTAACTTGTTCACAGTCCAATATCTAAGTTATGGCAGAGCTAGGACCAGAAGCAGCATGTGCTGGATCAGAGTACCTCTGCTAAGCTTTGCTTACAGCAAAGAAGAGAAGATTCAGGGCAGGAACCAGCAAACTCTTTTGCCTTGAGTGATACCTGTGGGCTTAATACGTATGTGTGCCCCAGTCAGACCCAATGCACAGATAAAAAGAGACATATAAGTAGGTACAAGAGTAAAAGGCTAAGAGCAGAGTAGGAAAAACACAGTTGGGGCTACTTAGTGGTTTCATCTGTGCCCCAAACTGCCATTTTCTAATAAACCCTTCAAAAATAAGTTCAAGTCTACTGTTATCCTTAGAGTGTTTCTACTGAGAGATCACAAACAATTCCTTCTAGATAAACTCTGCCACCATTATCAGCAGCACTTCCACATTACAGAGTATAAATAATAATTAACCCCTGCTAGCTCTGAATAGTTTCCCCATATTAGACAGGTAGGATAAAGAAATAAAGATCAAGGAGAAGTTAAAGAGGAAGCTGAAATCTGAATTAAGAGCTTGGTCTAGGGACTGTAATAAAAATATTAAGAGTCCAGGGGAGTTGCAGACCAGCCACATGGCTTATACCCAAAGCCTAATGGGGAGCACTGAAACATACAAACGCAGATAGCGGAAACATGAATATAAACACACAATTGGATCTTAATATATATATTTATAAGGTTTTATGCTCACAAGGAAAAAACAAACATGAGAATTCATTAGGTGTAGTTTACTACCTAAGTCATTAGGTGTTCAAATGCTATATTATCACCTCGACGAGAGGTAACAGACAATGAATACTTTCTGACACCCACTCCCCAGTACAGAAATATAAAGTGCGCTTTACTAACCACAGCTTTAACTAACGGGTGGTTGAGAACAAGCAGCCCTGCACATATTCAAGTTTCGGTTCTTAGAACCCTTAAGAAGGGCTCTTGGAAGATTGTATACTTCAATTATTTCATTTAATTCCCTACACATATTATCAGAATAAAAACATATCCCGGATCTAACTGAGAACAGCGAAAAATGCATGTGTTCAACAGCCCAGCAAAATTCATTACGTGCACTAGGGCTGAAAATTTCCGCTTATGCATAAAGCTTTGACTATTAAGCCTGTGTTTTCTTCAAACCACAACTTTCAGGATTCCATTTTGTATAACCCGATGATTAACTCCAAGAGACTAACCCAGACTGTGCCACTGTATCCACGTGCCACCCAAGAAGGAAGTCAAGCCACCACATCTGATCTCCTTTCTTACCTTCCTTCCATAAAGACACTGGTAGAAGATCACACCCACTGACCACACATCAACTTTATTTGAGATCTTTGGTGGTTCTTTCCCAACCACAAAACACTCTGGTGGTAAATACCTGGGACAAAAGAGAAATTAAAATTCTTAGAAAAATGACTGTAAAAATCTAAGACACATACAAAAAGGCAATTAGAAGACCCTGTTGGAAATTAAAATATCTGAATTGAAAAAGCAACTCAGACCTAGCTGGAGAAAGAAAACGAAAATATACTCTGACTTAAGGAGGCAGTAATGTCCTCTAAAGCCTGAAAATACATTTCTCAATTGACTGAAAGAGGTAAATATTTTCCCTAGTTCCTACTTCACCCACCCCAGCCTCTTTTCCCAGGGTTGTGCCTAATGCAAGGGTTATTCAACAAGTTTAAAAAAGGAGGAGTAAGCACAAAAGAAGTACAATCCCTTTTATGATGGCTGCATCAACAAACATTGAAATATAACCAGAAGTGGTGTGGGTTTCCTTTCATGCTAGCTGAAGAAGATGTCTCTAAAATAAATATTTTAAAAGTCTATCTGAATTCAGGACCCAGTACAAATCTCTGAGGACGGTGGCTATTCTGTCTTCTTAAGGTAGCCTCTTTTGGAAATGTGGACTGGAAATAACTACTATATATAATCAGTGATGACATTAAGGTCCAAATTATCAAAGTATATTTTACATTTCTGACTTTAAGGGTGATCAGGGGCTTACTGGAAGACTAAGAAAAAGTGCACAAAGAGCCAAACAAACTAGTTTTCAGTACAACTCAACCCTCATCTGAATTCCTTCCCTCCCCACCCACCCCTAGCCTCTAAAAACACTAGCTGGACAGCCAACCACACCAAATTGTATAGTGTGGAAGGTAAGTGCCTCTTAGCATTTAGGAAACCAAACAAATATGCTAACACTCACTGCCTAGAGTCTTAGCCATAGCATAGCTGGAAGGCAGAATTCTGAAGATAACAAATCGATTTCTGCAGATTTCATGCTGGCAAAATCAATTCCATGAAAAACTATTTTACACCCTGCTGTGCTTCTGGTATAAAAATCTAAACTTATAGCCTGAAGGGGACCACAAGAGTTGAGAAGCAGAAAATGTTCAGATGATGGGCTTTCTTCTTTTTTTTTAAGTATGTTTAGTTTCATGTTCTTGTCTCTTACTTCTCTTCTTTTTTGAGGGGGGCGAGGAAGACTGTCGCTGAGCTAACATCTATGCCAATCTTCCTCTACTTCGTACGTGGGACGCCGTCTCAGCAGGGCTTCATGAGCAGTGTTTAGGTCTGTGCCCAGGATCCGAACCCGTGAACCCTGCGCTGCCAAAGCAGAGCACGCGAACTTAACCACTAAGCCACTGGGCTGGCGCCCTTACGTATTATTTTTAACACACGTTTTTGGATGATTAAGACCACTGACCTAGGTTATTATTTCACGATGAAAACTTTTAGCCAAAACACACATTGAAAAATGAAAATATAGACACAGAACTCACAAAAGAGGGGGGAAAAGGCAAAGAAATAAAGATACAGGAAAAAGAATTTTTACGGCTCTTCCAAATGTCACTAAAACCTGCCTGAGCCCTAGTTTTCATGGTTCTAGATTCTTCAATATATTACTTAGATATGATCTTGGATAAATAAACAGAACCTTGATTCTAAAATTATCATTTTAATGTATTTGTAATTTTTTTGTAGAGGTGGTGGGGAAGAACAGAGTTATTGAACTTGTCTAAATGCAGAGCAACAATTTTGCCAAATATTTGGAATACAAACGAAATTGCCACCTGATAGTACAAGGCTGGCAATCACTTTCTAGGTCTAAGTTTCCCCATCTGTAAATGAAGAAATAAACTAGTTCTCCACCCAAATAATACTGAAAATCATAAGCATTCTAATTCTCTACCAAGGACTCAGGGAGGGAGAGTAGAAGACAGCTCTATGACACCACACTGTGTTCTAAAAAACAAACGTGGTTGCACATTCCATCATGATAAAATCCTCACAGAGAAAAAGGATTCTCAAGGCCTAGTCACTTATTTAAAAGTAGTATTCAATGTAGAAGAATTATGGAATGACCAAATACTGCAGTCACTTAGAATCTGTTATGTCCTATCTGTAACTCTCTGGAACATCATAGGAGGATGAAATATTGAGGATGGTGATTATGACAATGTTTCCACCAAAGGGAGACTTTTAAAACCTTCATAGAAACCCGTAAAATCAAATTTTCTCAGAAGCCCCCTCTCTACTTTACTTTTTATTATGAAAAAATCTTCAAACATAAAGTACAAAGAATAGTAAAATGAACCCCCAAATATCTATCATCTAACTTCAATAATTATCAACATGTGACCAACCTTTGTTCATCTACATCCCTTTCCTCCTCCCCCCAAACAGGTCACTTTGAAGCAAATCTCAAACATCATATAATTTTTATTTAAATTCCAACCACTCAATTTTTATAGCTTAGCAAATACAGCAATAGGTAGCAATGAGATAACTAATTTAAATGTGAAAAAGCTTCACCTTTAAAAAAAAAACAAGCTACCAAACAAAAAGCTCAAATCCAAGTTCCAGTGAGTTTAAATAGCAGAGGTATAGACCCTGTTTCCAGAATTTCCAACAGTAGATATTTTTGTATCATTTAGTGACAGGAACACTAACCCACAATAACCACCATAGTGAATAAACACTGTAAATGTAGCTTCTATTTAAAATCTAGAATCTCCTAAGTTTTAATTTAGGGACTGATTTTCACTATAGGTACTATCTCCACAAACAATAAGGAACAAAGGAAAGTAGAAATTTTGTGGACATGCTGTTTTTAGCAGGATTTGATTGATTCTTTAACATACATAACAAACACGATCGGCCTGACGAGAACAGGGCTGACCCTGTGTGTTATGGACGACATCCCGCTCTTCTCTGTCTGCTTTGGATTAACACCCTCACTCCCAGGCAGTCACTATTCTGCTAAGGCCCAGGGGCCCTCAACATAAGTGATCTGACCAACTCACCCTGGGATATAATAGCACGCGTTACCCCTCCCTTAGTGCTACTGGAGACTTTCTCCATGTTCAGAATCACACATTCCAACATGTGGCTCTGTGTTACCCTCTCAGAAGTGAAAAGGAAGCTCTGTTAACACACCTTTACAATCACAAAGTTAAATGCCTGAGCCACAGGTTATCTTTTTTGGTTCTGTCAAAAGTAATACTAGGCAAAAGTAGGACAAATCATAGAAAAGGAAGGTAGAGCTAGCCAGGGTAGGATGGTTGGGGAGATGAGTAACAACAGATGGGAAGAAATGTGGCTCAAAACCTTTTAGAACATGGCTGACAGAGGTGGATAAATTTCTTGGCAAACTGTGCTCACTTTTTCCTATCTAGATTGTAAGAGATGCTGTGGTAATTCTAAATTCTGATCTTCACAACTCCTTAGTTCTTGAGAGTCCATCATCCTCAGACAACTCTAGAAATGAATCTCTCATCCCACTAACCCATGGAGAGAGAGACCCACGTTTGTACTGAAAGAATTTAGGGCCATCCTTTACATACCATGAGCAACCTTATTCTCCACCTATCCAGTACGACCAGTCTTATGGAGGAAACACAGAATCCAAACACCTGGCCACACATAATCTCTTTCCCAATGGTTTTCAAGAAAGAAAAGGAAAATCAAGACAAATTACTGTAAATACAAAGAGTCAAGCTGCTGAAAAGATAGTAACTATTTGGGCAGGAAAGTCTGCTTTAGTTTCCAGCATTTTTGCCTAAGCAGACAAAATACAAATAGCAATTATAAATTACCAACACTTCAGTATAACACAGCCACATATCACTAGCCAACCTGGCAAAGCCCCCAGATACCTACCAGTAAGTACCAGCACCTTGTGACGTCAGCTCCATGCCATCCACAGAATTGTAGCTATCATCATCCATGATCTTGGAAAGACCAAAATCTGTGATTTTTATCTCTCCACACGCTGTACCATTTACTAAAAGAATATTACCTAAAAAGATAAAAATCTTCATGAAGAAAAACAGACTTACTAAGAGAAATATCCAAAGCAATAAAAGACAAGAAGGGAACAACTGAACTCAAAACTCTTGCATGCAATAACACACATCTGAATCCCTGGAATAAATGATCTGGACTCTGTGTGATGGGGGCGAGTCCTCAGTGTCTGGCTGCAAACTTCTATTTTCCAAGAATTACCTGCTTAATGTGCCAAAACCACCACTATGAGCAGTGGAAAAAAAATAACTTGCCAAAGTAAAATATCACTTGTACAGTTGGTCAAAAATGGTGGGAAAGTTTCATCTGAACTTTCAGTAAGAATCTCTAAACCACTCCGTTCATAACGTTTTTTTCACGAAAAAAATCACAGAAAACATACAAGGGAATGAAAGCTAGCAGCACAGTGCCACCTAGAGCTCCTGCGGTAGGCAAATGTCTTGTACGCAGCGACGGAGAACCCAATCTCATAACGGCCATCTTTTTAAAAACCACTTCATTGTAATGAATTTTTTAGTTATTTGGAATGTATTAGAACATTAAAGAATAGTGAGATTTGATATGTAGCTACCAGAAGAGGAAAGCAAATTTAACAACTGTGCCACACAGGCGGTAAATGGGAATCATCTTCCTAATGCCCAAGCTAAGCGGGGTAGAGCTGTCTACAGAGAACACACGCAGACTTCTAAGAAACAGCTGAGGATGACAACAACAAAAAATAGAGGGAAGAAGTCTAACTGCCCTCTACTCTTTGCTGAGGACTATCAAAGTGAGATAGTAACCATACAATAAGATGAAAAACTCTGCCTGGAATTTAATGAAAGGGGAGGCATATGTGCAAGAAAAAGTCACTGATTTCTGGGCACTTATCAAAGAGACTTGGAGTAGAGGAACCGCTATGTAGGGTGAGCAATGGGAAAACAGAACTGAGCTTGCTCTTAAAAAGAGCTTGAGCTTGTTCTTAAAAAGAACAGTTCTTTATTGGACTGACATCATAAACTGCCCTGGTTCTACAGACAAGGGCATTGTTTCTCCAGAGCCTCTAACACGACTCACCTCCTAAACCCAGCGCCGCGTGGCCAGGACTCTATTATTCCCACACCTACCCAGGCAATCCAAAGTCAGATGTTATTAGGCCTTCTTGGCTCCCGCCAAACTCTCTAACTTTGTAAAATTAAAAGTCATCTGTAAGATCAAAGAAAAGCCAACAATAGTGTCTCCTGAAAGTTACACATACCTGGTTTGAGGTCATAGTGTATGATGGGAGGTTTTATTTCATTTAAGTACTTTAAAGCATTCACAATCTGCATGATAATGGATCGGGCCTCTTTCTCCGACATTAATTTGTGCTGTTTCAGGTAGAAGTCCAGATCGTTTCCCTCACAGTATTCTAATACTGTACAAAACCTAAGACAAATAAACCAACATTTGACCACAGGATAAGAGCAAACAGATTAAGACAAACTGAAGCAGCCCCAGTGAGAACTTCAGGTAACTGTCTTCTCATACCTTTCTTCTTTGTCCCTTCAAATACTCTTCTATTCTTTACCCAGTATTGCAACCTGAGTGGTTTACAGAAGAACACTGCTTCCTCTCTTGGTGAAGAGCCTCCACACCCTTCCTGCTGGAATCTGTCGTGCTAAAGTTCATCATAGCAAACCTCTTCTTGAATCCAAACTATAAAGCTACAGATCTGTTTGGAAGGGTCTGCTTCACACATCCACCTCACATTTCTAAACAAGATGTTGTGATCAAGGACACCATCCTCACTGCAAACATTTTCTATGAGCCTGAGTGCTGACAGTGAGGAAGATCTAGGGTTTGCCCAGGTCCCAAAGACTAGTCGCACACCACATCTCTTGGCAGTTTGGCACAATACTGTACTACAATTTCTCTTTACTAAACACAAGGTACAAAAGAGCTTTTAAAAGTACAGTATCTGTGGTTCTAACAAATGTGTTTCGACACAGTATGGGTTTTTTCCCTTCACTTATATCAACGCATCATACAGACCCAAAATTAAAACTACATACCATTCGTGGCATTAAGGGTTATATGTGTTTATCTTCCAAGGCAGTTATAAACTTAAGTAAGGCTTCCTGAACTGTTTGAGTATTCCTGAGAGATGAATACCTTTTAAACTATTCCAAGCTGTGACAATGCAGGTGTATCACTCAGGGTCTAGCCAGGAAACAAAAACCACTTGAATATTTAAAACAGAGGGGCTTTAATTCAGGAAACTGATCACAGAGATGATGGAAGAGCTGAGAAGACAAACTGGCCAGTGAGATACCCCAGAGATCATCTAGAGCAGGAAGTCATTAGCACCCTAAGGCCAGAGGGCCAGAGGGAGGAGATGGTGCAACCAGAACCCAGGGTTACTGAGGGTAACTGGAACCACAGTTGCGGGGGGAGGGAGGGGAGGGTCTCCACCCACAACCATTTCTGTCTCCCCAGTGGCTGAACACAGCTGAACAACTGACACAGGACCCTGGTAAACACAGCCTACAAGGGTGAGCTTACCTAAGATGCATTAACAGGGGACAGTGAGGAGCAGACTCGAGAGGAAACAGGCTCAGGACTAGCACAATGGGCCTCTGGGCAATTTGCTGCCTTCAAAAGGCAGTGCAATGAAATGTGGACGTGCACAGTCCTGTGGGGTCCAAAACTGAACAACAGCTTATGCTTCTTAGGAAACATACAAAAGGCACGGTAGCACCCTATTTGGGAATAAATGTTGGAAAAATTACAGGTTTTCTGATCTGAGACCCTGAAGCCTGAGATACAGACTCTCATGCTTAGTGGATTTATTCTTTGAGCCAGTGCAAGTTGAAAATAAAATCTAACTTTCAATATCCATGAAACTCTCAGAAGACTTTTTAAAATGATGGTCTGACTTATTTTTGGTGAAAATTCATCATAAACACAATAGGAAGATCAAAGTAAACAACTCAAGAATAGCACAGAATCAGCTCAATTTCTCAGATAGCTAAAAGTATGTATATGACTCAAAACAGCAGACACTCCAAGCCATTATATTTATCTTTGAAACGGTTTTGGTACTTACATTTTGGGGGAGTCGGGGTTGTCTACCTAGTAGTCAAAGAATTTACTCAAAGAAAACAGTAAAGTCACCCTGTGAAGACCTGCTCTCTAACTAGATATTTTTCTGAATTCCACCCCATGCTAAAAACAGATGGCTATACCTGGTATAAGGGCCACTCTACTGGAAAGGAGAAATCCCTGAGCAGATGGAAGAAGGGACAGATCATGTTTCCAAAGGGAATTATGGTCTCCTTTTGGGGTCATTTCTAAATGTGTAGCATTTACGGTTCTCTGCGTAGCAATCTCCGAGACAGCTGCTGTCTGGAAGCGGCCAAAAATCCTGGAATCACCCCGGGAGGCTAAGAAGAACACTTGCAAGCCAGTCCTAGGGTATGTTCTCCAAACTCAGTTCAGACTCCTACAGAGAAAACGTTTCCAAATGCTGAAATCTCTCTAAACTCCTAGATAAACCCAGAGGTGCTAGAGCCTGACTATTCCAGGTAATGAAATACAACAAAGCCTAAGATTATTAAAGATTTCAGAAAAGGCATTTAACTTCTCTGGTCCCCAAAACCTATAAAATGAGAAGGCTAGACTGAGATCCCTTCCAGTTCTAATATCCTGTAAGCCTAGGAACCTTATTTTAACATGCAGCATCGGACTATGCCTTCATTTGTGCCACGTTCATTCTCATTCTATGATAAAAGCAAATTGCTGGTACTGCTTTAAAAGGCCCATCAGTGTTCATCAGAGTCTCCAGGGTGGGGCAGAGACTCTCTTAGACAGTCCACACTCACTGGTGCATGTCAGTGTTATGCTGGCACCAATTATGCCAGTTACCAAGAGCTGATAAATTTTGTGAGCTGGTTATTAAACTGTTGGTAGGATGAATGGATAAACAAAAGGTAGTGTATCCATACAACGGAATATATTTGGTCATAAAAAGGAAGTAAGTACTGATACATGCTACAATAAGCATGAACCTTGCTAAGTGAAAGAAGCCAGTCACAAAGTCCACACACTATATGATCCACTCACAAGAAAGTCCAGAATAGGAAATCTATAGAGGCAAAAAGTAAATCAGTGGTTGTTTAGGGCTGGGGTGGGAGGAGGAAGAACAAGGGGCGATAGCAAAAGGTATGGGTTTTTTTTTCTTGAGGTGGTGAAAACGTTCTAAAATTGACTATGGTGATGGTTTCACCTATCTGTGAATATACTAAAACCCATTATACTTTAAACGAGTGAACTATATGGTATGTAACTTATATCTCAAAGCTGGGTTTGTTTTTTTAAGCTGGTGGCTTGAAATTGGACACGTTGAGAGTATTTACACCACAAAAATTGGCAAATACTACAAATTAGCCCTATCCTTCTCCCCACCAAGCTGGTTGTTAAACATTCACCAGCACACAACCACACATGTCCTCTGGCCACGAGATGTCTTACTGGGCCCTATCTGAATTCACAGATGATAGTTTGCCCATAAATACATATATTTGGTTCCCCAGCAGAATATTTCCTGGACACAGATTTAAACTCTATTCAATGAGTAGTCAACATCCTGCAAGAAAATAATATTAACTGCTGAGCTAAAATGGCAGAGCACTTACGAGTCAGTGTCCAGTGAAAAGTAATCATACAGCTTAACTATTCTGGGATGATCCAGTTCTTTGTGAATCCGGTATTCCCTACATGCATGCCTGTAAACAAAATGGAAAATTAACATTTTGAATGTTAGCCTGTCTCTGAGAACTCTTCCAGGATATTCCTAAATATTCTCTTATTTCTCCCTTCTTTCCACCTATTCATTCCATTCAGATCCCTTATCTTTCCTCATCCTATTTTCTCTACTACTATCTACCAAGCTGTTGAGAAAATAGCAGGTGCTCAAATATTTCTTGAATGAATGGATGATAACCTTTTCTCTCTTTCAAGTTCATTCTATGACAATCTGACCTCTTTTATATTTATACCCAAATAACAGAGCTATAAAGATCATAAACACAGTGTTTTTTCTCTCCTCTAAAGCTGATGCTTCATATCTATAAATGCTTCTATCCCACGGTTACATCAAGGAGATCAATTACAGCACGTAAACTCGGGTGAAAGGATCACCAGTTCGGTAAATGGCAGTGCTCTGTATTTGTTTGCTCTAAAATCCTACTCCTTGCAAAAAGAATTTAAAGGGCTATCAGCTTGACTTTCTTTAAAGAAAATGCGAAATTGATAGAAAATTTGAACTCACGGAAACTCCAGTTTTCTTAGAACAAGAATTTACATACATGTGTTAACATTTTTTTTAGTACTTTTCCAATTTAAGATCATTTGATAAGATTAGGAACAAAAATATAATCTGATATATTCATACACTGACTTTAAAAGGATAATAGAACATGTTTATACATTATAATTACCAATAATTTTTAAAGTATTTAGTTCTTATTTACAAAGAGAGCAAAAGGAAACTATTTTAAGTAATCTAGCACAATTTAGTTTGGGGTATTTTGTTAAGGCAAGAGTCAGAAAAGAGAAACTTTCCACAGAATAGTAAAATAAAACTAAAAAAACAGTGATGTTTTCTGAAATCAGTATATCCCAGCACAACAAAAATACACAGAAAGTATTCAACTAAAGAAAGCCGAGGAGACAGTTAGGGAAGGAATAGGAACCTAAAAGTAACTAAATATGTTTTTCCCTCAATTGAAACTTCTGACTAGGCTCATTCTTCAAGCTGCTACTTTTGGCAGTTTTTGCTTCTTCTGATGATTCACTTCATCATCTTTATGTCTTTCTGAAAAGACAAGACTTGCCAGCACTTAGGCAGAGCAGTGACAGAACACACACTACACTGGGACCGATCAACCTGGCTTCCAGAGAATCCGAGTTCCATGACGCCACCCCTCTGGGCTTCACCATCAGTGCAGAGGATTGGACAGTTTAAAAGGCACTCCCAGGAGACAGATGCCTCCAGAGCCCCTGTGGAGATGCTGAGCAAATGCAGTTCTGGCCCAACCCCTCATTCCACCAAAGCAGCTCCACACTTGTTCTTTTTCATATATCAAGATTCCATGGAATATTTCATTTGGTAACATAAAGGTGATGCTGTTTTAAAAAAAAAGAAAGTTTAGGGCCGGCCTGGTGGCATAGTGGTTTGCATGCTCTGCTTCAGTAGCCTTGGGTTTTGCAGGTTTGGATCCCAGGCACAAACCTAGCACCACTTATCAAGCCACACTGTGGCAGCATCCCGCATAAAATAGAGGAAGACTGACACAGATGTTAGCTCAGGAACAATCTACCTCAAGCAAAAAGAGGAAGTCTGGCAATGGATGTTAGCTCAAGACCAATCTTCCTCGCCAAAAAAAAAAAAAAAAGTTTAGAAACTTATGAACTAAATATATAACTTCAAGTTAGTCTTTTCTTTTTTTTTTAAGATTTTATTTTTTTCCTTTTTCTCCCCAAAGCCCCCCCGGTACATGGTTGTATATTCTTCGTTGTGGGTCCTTCTAGTTGTGGCATGTGGGACGCTGCCTCAGTGTGGTTTGATGAGCAGTGCCATGTCCATGCCCAGGATTCGAACCAACGAAACACTGAGCCGCCTGCAGCGGAGCGCACGAACTTAACCACTCAGCCACGGGGCGAGCCCCTCAAGTCATTTCTTATCTCAGCATGCTGTAGATCTATAGTTCTCTGCCCTTTTGTTTTAACTTTTTGATTTTGTGTATTTCAGAGTAGAGATCAATTTCTCTTTCAAGGTATAGAAAATAGAAGGAAACAAAGGAGGTAAGAATTAAGAATCAAAGGAAGTGTCATTCAAAGTCCTTGTTGACTAAGGGAATTTGTTGTGTGTCACTGAAAGTACTCCCTCAATGCCATGTCAGGCTCTAAGCCCACTTCCTGTGCTTCATCAGGCAAGGCAGTGGCTCTGCCACGTCCCTCCTATGTTCAACTTTCAACTTAGCATGCAAGGAATTAATGCATCATAAACACAGAAACTTCAATAAGGAGCCAGAAGAAACTTATCCACTAAAGTGTTAGTCTTTTACTCTCTTATAAGTGGATATATATTTAGACTTTCAAAATGACTTTATCCTAGAACATTAGAAGAGTATCTTGAAAGAGTTTACTAACTAATTCAGATAAAATTATTTCTGAGGATACCTTTATATGAGATTTTTCCTATATAGAGTTTCAATATCTTACATTGGGGAGTCAAAGAAATCTAGTAACACCATTAATGCTTTAGTAACGCAAAAGTAAAACAATCAGTTTACTTTTTGTTTCTTTGTGGGGGAAACTGGAGAGAAAAGGTGATGCAAAACAGAACTCAAAAAAATGAAACAAAACAACCACCTTTTATTTTCTTTGAGTTTTTGCTTCCTTTTTACCCAAATAAATGTCTTGATTCCAGATACTGAGAAGTCACCCCCATAAAGGGGAAAACAATCAAAAGACCTTACTCTGCAGGGCAATAGCAGTACTTTCATATTTTACTATGTTACCACAGCACTAAAGTGTACTACTTTTTAGTTTAATACTGCATTTTTAAAGTACTTTCTAAAATCTGTTATGTGCTTGATATAAGCCTCCCTTACATTCAAAGGACTTCCACTACTACCTGTGCTTTGAAATCCACCAATATGATTTCATATCACTTAACAAGCAAAATCTTTCAAAGAAGGGTAGAAGGGCTTAAGAATTTCCCCTCAAGGATGAATGGAGTTCACAGAACTCTGCATACCCTCTCCCCAGTATGTCTGTCAACTGGGAGATGGCCCCTGCCCAGATGGCTCCACAGAAGGTGCTCAGGTGTCATGATTCCCACCTCTGCTGAGGAAACAGAGTAGCAAGGCACCATTGTGAGCCTGGAGCTGGACCGACAGACTCAGAAAATATGAGACAGTTCCCTTCACTTGCTCTATGACTCTGTATAGTAGAGAAATGCAAGAAAGACACCCAATCCATACCCATCAGGACTCAAACTGCTTGCCAAATGCATCAAGGAGGTACATGGTCCCGGCTTCAATCTCTCCCTATTTCAAAAGGCTAAAGTGAGCAGAACACTCACCTGCAGTAACTACAGTATTCAACGTGAGTTCTGATTAAGGTCAGTCTAAAAGCTGGATACTGAGACTAGGCAAAATACGTATAAACCCTGGGGTGGGAACTATTTTCTCAAGGCTGCCCAAGGCTGATCCCTAGTAGAGTCAACTGATATAGGGTGGTCTCTGCACACATAAGATACAGAACAGGCTCCAAGGAGAGCTAGAGGGCATTTTTGAAGAGAAGCATATACTGTTCCAACACCCTGAGGCACTCTGAGAGTCTCAATATAATGGAAACATTTCTCCTTTATAGCTGGTCAGAACAACATGTGGTTTCCTTCTCTGAAGTGCTTCTGGCACTCACTGCAGCGTGCCATTCGTCCCTGCACGTCAAGTGACTGGAATGTACTTATAATAATGTAACTGCTCCTCAGAAGCATCTGGACTGCAGCTGCCTGTCACGTAAGATACACATTGCAGGGTGCCATGCATAAATCACCTATCATCCCTTTTGCCACCTCTGCTAAGCCCTGCTTCTCTTAATGCCACAGGAACCTTCTCTTCTCCAGTGCTGAGCACCACTGTCAATCTGCATGGAATAGGAAGAGTTCCTGGGACCCTGATGAACAACAGGGATAAAGCAAGAGGTGCCTTGGTCTGTGTCCCAAGAATTGGTTGATGATGTAGAAATGCTTTATTTGCCCCCTTGAGATTTAGAAGTCAACTAAAGGTACTTCAAAGTCCACTGCTTTTTTCCCTCCAAAGTCCTAGTTTCTAAGAATAAAATAAAATTGCTTTTATAGAAAGGAGACAGGCTGTTTATATCAAAATGGGCTGTCTCCTTCTTTCAGGGGTAGGACATGTCTAATTCAGTACTTTTACCTACAATAAGGAAACAATATTAAGCCCAGTGGGGATCCTAACAGCAAATTAGGTCTGCATGGCCTCCAAAGCAAATGAGCAATGAACTCCAGTGTTCGAAAAGGGGGGGTGTACGGGACAGGACATGGGACAGGCAAACCTGACACTAGAAGAACAAAGAAATTCACACCTGTACACGTAATAACTATTCATTCTGAAGAAGTCACTCGCCCACCCCCCACCCCAAGTACAGATGGGGGCTGCTGCCACATGACATTCTGAAGAGAGGCAAGCACAGTAAGTGGGACACTGAAAACTGAAAACTTTGACATGAGCAAACTTTGAAGCTGAACAAGTCAAACAAGTACCAACAGGGAATATCAGCTGCCCCCCCACCCCCCCACCATCTCCTCCATACTGAAATGACTGAAGCAGAAGAAAAAGTCCCATCCGAAGCTCCCCAGGGACCCCAGACCACTAAAGGACGCTCTCAGCTGGCTTCTACAGATGAATAACAATGATTTTTGAGGCTTTACTTGTTTGTTGGAGCTAATTTTAGAGACACAATGGAAGGAGAGGCTAAGAGCACGGGCTCTGGACTAAGGGAAGTCTGGATTTAAATATCAGCTCAGCCATTTCTTAACCGCTACTCAAATTCCGTAAGCACCAGTTTCCTCATCAGTTAGATGGAAAATTTGTTCACCCTCCTAGGACAGTTATGAGGATCAAATGAAACAACAACAATGCATGTAAAGCTCAACACAGTGCTCAAACTACAGTTATTGTTACTAAATTTTGAAGAATCAGACACTCTAGTATCACTTACTTGTGGTAATTCTCCTTTTTCTCATCTCTCCAGTTTTTATTTAACTGGTGAATTTTCACAGCTACATATCTTTGTTCTGTTAAATCAAATGCCTATAAAGAAAAGGAATAAATTTTCTGAATAAATGATAACAAAAATTACAGGCAACTGACTTAAAGCTTCTATTTAAGAGATCAAAATACCCAGAGTCCAAAACACATTATTCAATAAAAACAGCAGCAGACGACAACACAGCACACACTTGCTTCAGAGTTGTAACCATCTTCTTGAAACTTGTGATCAGATAATTTAGAAGTCTCCAGACATACTGGCACCAAGGGGTTTAGAAAATAAAACCAAGCAGATACCACAAACAGAAAGACAGCCCATGCCTTAACAGTCACTTCCTAACAATTCTCTTTCTGGACATCATCTGTCCTCTTTGGGGCCTTTCTCCCTCAGGCTGTCTCTCGCCCCTCGGCTGACAGTGGGATGTGACATGCTTCAACAGCACATCCTGCCACAAATGCTGGGGACACACGCTGTCTGCCTCCTGGACAAATAACCCCTCAGGATACACCTCTCTGCCATGTCTGTTTAGAAAACAGCCTTGTAACGTTATATTGTGTTTATTAAAATAAAAACAGGAACAAAAACAAATAACAGCCCTGCCTTTAGTCCCACCCCTATATGCTGAGTAAATAAAAAGCACTTTTTGATTTCAACAATTTCTGAAGTTAGTCACATCAAGTCACTTCTCCAGCACCGTCCAAAGAGAAGAAGACGCTTTCTCCAAAGACCGCCAATGTCCCACCTCAGCTAGGTAGAGCTATATCACAGGGTTCAAAACAGTACCAGACGGCTCTTGACGATGCTGGGTGTAAATCACAATTTGATAAAAGTATGGAGCATTTCAATACATCAGGAGATTTCCCCTATACAAGAGAATTTATTGAGGAATTCCTTTAGAAGGAATAGTTTTTCTTAGCTTTTAAAGTTCAGATTAAAAACTTACTACTTCAGTTCCAACACTGTTACCGCCCATCTGCCAGTTTCCACAAATGTACGAACAGATGAGGCAATAGGCACAGGATATACAGTCTGCAAATAGTGGTAATTACTGTTCTACAGATTTTTTAAAATGTAAGCCACCTCTAGGAAAGCACTGCATGCAAGAGAGGGTTGCTTATAAAAGAAACTTCTAATTTATACCAGTATTTTTTAAAATATAAAACCACTCAATTCAAACAGAATATCTTATTTCACAGAAATGGAAACTTCTGATCTCTGTTTTTCTTGGAGAGTCTGAAGTCTACCTGCAAGCATGTGTATCATCAACGCCTTTACAGTAGAAAACCATTTCAAGCCATTATAAGCCAAATTAGGGGCCAGCCCTGTGGCTGAGGGGTTAAGTTGCACGCTCCACTTTGGTGGCCCAGGGTTTCATCAGTTCAAATCCTGGCCACAGACATGGCACTGCTCATCAAGCCACGCTGAGGTGGCGTCCCACAGAGCACAACCAGAAGGACCTACAACTAGAATAGACAACTATGTACTAGGGGGCTTTGGGGAGAAGGAGGAAAAATAAAAAAGACTGGCAACAGATGTTAGCTCAGGTGCCAATGTTTAAATAAAAAGCCAAATTAAACGCCACCTAATCTGTAAGAGCACTAATGATACTACAAGTGTCATTTTCTCTAACTACCATACCATATTTCTGAATCCAACACACTGTGATCCTCCACTGACTTGGAGAGTGGAGAACAGCAAAAGAATAACTATATTAAATGTATACATCCTTGTGAAGCATCTAGATTTCAGAAATGTTAAAATATTTGAAGAATACTTTTGAAAAAAGTAGGATAAAGAATTCACTAACGAGTAACTGGGAAGCATCAAGAATAAATTTTGTCTTTAAAAAAGGAACAGTCCCACTTCTGGGTATAGAGCCAAAAGAACTGAAAGCAGGGTCTCGAAGAGATGTTTGCACACACATGTTCAAAGCAGCACTACTCACAATAGGCAAGAGGAGTTAGCAACCCAGATGTCCAGTGACAGATGAACGGATAAGGAAATGCAGTGTATACACACAATGGAATATTACTCAGCCTTAAGAACAAAGAAATCCTGTCACATGTTTCAACATGGACGAACTTTGAGAACATTAGGCCAAGTGAAATAAGCTAGTCACAAAAAGACAAATACTATGATTCCACTTATATGAGGTATCTAAAAGGAGTCAAAGTCACAGAAATAGAAAGTAGACTGGTGGTTACCAGGGACTGGGGAGAGGTGGAAAAGGAGAGCTGATGATTAATGGGTAGAGTTTCAATTTTGCAAGATGAACCAGTTCTGGAGATCTGTTCCATGACAACATGAATACACCTAACACTACTGAACTGTACACTTAAAAATGGTTATGACACTAAATTTATGTTATGTGTTTTTACCATGATAAAAAGATTACCAAAAATAAAAAATAAACTAAGGATATGATTCAAGAATGAGAACAAACAAAAGCAAAGAAAGTAGAAGGAAGGAATGATTAAAAGCAAAAGTTAATGAAACAGAAAACAAATCAAGCAGTAGATATGGTCGACAAAACAAAAAGTTGATTCTTAAGAGAAAAAAGAAAATTGATTAATCTCTGGCCTATTAGTTGAGAAATATAAAAATAAACATTCCAAATGAAAAGAGAAGTAACTAAGGTAGATGATATCTTTATATTAAGATAAAACAGATGATGTTCCCGGAACCAGCCTGGTGGAGTAGTAGTTAAGTTCACATGCTCCGCTTCAGTGGCCCAGCATTCACCAGTTCAGATCCCAGGCACAGACCTACACACTGCTCATCAAGCCATGCTGTGGCAGCATCTCACATGCAAAACAGAGGTAGACTGGCACAGATGTTAGTTCAGAGCTAATCTTCCTCCCCACTCAAAAAAAGAAGATTTTCCAGAAAATTACATTACCAAAACTGACTTAAGAAAGGGGAGAAAATTTGAATAGATCAATATTTGCAGAAGGAACTTAAAAGGTGATCAAATAGTTTTCCTCCAAAATGACACCTACCCAGGCAATTTTATGAATCAGCTCTAACAAACTTTCAAGGAGCCAACAGTTCCCATGTAATACAAAGCATTCTAGGGCATAGGAAAAGAGAAATTTCACAACTCATTCTAGGATAACGATGACATCAAAGTTAGACAATGCGGCTTGCACACAAAAGATGACTATGGGCCAGTCCCACTTAGAAAAACAGATAAAAAATATGAATAAAATACTAGAAAACCAAACCCCGCAGTACACCAAAAACAGTATTATAGTTCTGGAAATGGATAGCAACAATCGTTGCACAACATTGTGAATGTACTTAATGCTATTCAATTGTATACTTAAAAATGGTTAAAATGGTAAATTTTATGTATATGTCAATAAAAAAATTGACATTTAAAAAAGGAAAACAGAACTAGTTTTTATTGTTCTTATCTGAAATGAATACTAACAACTTTACTAAAAATATTTCCCATAAATTCATACATTCATAATATAAACCACAACAGTGACGGCTGTACCTTACAAAAGAGGGAATTCCCAGGGCCATGAAGTAAACACCCTTAATAAACCAATTCTGCATTTAAAAGCCAGGTGCCAGGAACATCTAGAGAAATTTAAGGAAGCTGTGGCTAGTGAACGTGATAACAGATCTGCTGGTATGTTTAAAACCAGCTGAATTCCTCATTTAGTAAAAATCAACTAAAGGGATAACAGTCTGTACTTTCCTAGCCCAGTGGAAGCACTCTTAAGCCAGGACACTCCTTCAGAATGCCAGTGCTACTAAATGCTCTGACTTGGAAGATGAGAACATTTTTTAAACAAAAAGCAAGTTTTCCAAATAAGAACTAACTTTAATGCAGCTTTATTAAATTTTTTTTTTTGAGGAAGATTAGCCCTGAGCTAACTACTGTCAATCCTCCTCTTTTTGCTGAGGAAGACTGGCCCTGAGCTAACATCCATGCCCATCTTCCTCTACTTTATACATGGGACGCCTACCACAGCATGGCTTTTGCCAAGCAGGTGCCATGTCTGCACCTGGGATCCGAACTGGGGAACCCCAGGCCACTGAGAAGCGAAATCTGTGAACTTAACCACTGCGCCACCGGTCCGGCCCCCTAAAAAGTATTTTTAATAAAAATAAAAGACATACTCATTTTTAGCAAATGTAGATGAGCAATAAAGTACAAAGCCAGAATAAAAATCACCATAATTCCACTATCCATAAATGAGTGTTGCTTTTCCTCCCTGTTTTTTAAATCTATAATTATTTATTTTTCAAACTTGAAAACAGTGTAAATTATTGTATCCACTTAGTCACTTAAGTTTATTGGAAGCAGTTCCCCCAAAGATACAGGTTCTTAAAGTATTTGAATTTCAACCAATAGATATCAATCCACAGTTATCACTATTCTAAATGTTCTCCAAGTTGGTAATAACCAATTCTTTAACTCTCAGTCTTTCTACGCAGTTCCTCATACTTACCTTGTAAACTTCACTGAAACCTCCTCTACCCAAAAGATGTAACAACAAATATCTGTCATTTAGCGTCGGATGATCTTTAAATCTGCAGAAACAGGGAATAAATAACATCCTAAGGTCAAGGACTACACATCTTCCATATTTGCAAAATTCCAAGAATATCTAACATATTATACACATGATTATAGCTGCTGCTAACAGTTTGTCAATCAACACCAATATAGCTAACTCTGAGCATAAAGACAGCTGCATAGTTAAAAGAAACAGCGCAATTACAATGCACAGCATTAGCTGCAGAGCCATGAGACACAGGTGCTAGTCTCAGCACAGCCACAATTAGACCTGTGACCTCTGTGGACCTCCCTCTCTTTCTGACCTGCTATAAAACAAGGAGAGGAGACTACACTAAATGAGGGATTTTCAAACTGTGCTACTTGGTTTCTCCAAACCATTCAAGAGCCCGCGTGCTCCCACCATTCCAAAACTACATGCACTAAAATTACAAGACATTTTACATGGCCTTAAAAATGGATTTGATTAGAAAGTGAGTCACACATTCTATGTGCATTCGTTATCTGTCTTTAAGATAGAAAGTCTTCATGATATAACTGTTCTTCCCAGACAGGATTCCATCTTGTGCCATTTTCTAACAATAAGACAAAGAAATGAGAGATTCTGGCAAAAATAACTTAAAAAAAATATTTCTCCCTAGTTCCTGATCTTAAACTGCCCCACTATCAATCCTGAAATTATTTTATCTTGACTTTGAGACAGTGGCACACCTGTGGAGAGGCACTATTGCATGGTGGTTAGCTTCGGAGTCAGGCAGACCCAAGTTTACCTCTTTGCTTGGTCACACTAGCTATGGGTCCCTGGGTCAAGTGAACTTAATTTCTCTAAGCCCGTTTCCAGATCTATGTATAAAGTTGACCTACGCCACTGGGTTTTTATAAAGATTAAAACTCAGAACATAAGGGCACTTATCTGCTAGGCCTGGCACATAGAGAGTGCTCAGTAATGGAAATTACTATTGCCTGCCATGTGACAGAAAGAAAAGTCTATGGCTCACACTGGCCAAACAAAAATATCTAAGCTGTAGCTATGTCAATAAAAAATATGTTTCAGAGTCAGAAAAACGTGGAAAAGAACCGGTTACAGATAGAAACCATTTCCCAAATGCAATCTACTTTTTGCAGTTTCAATCCCTTAAATGACTTATAAACAAACGTGGGCATTTATCTACAATTAATGTGCTGAACTTAAGAGAGCCTTAAAATCCCAAGGCCTGAATAGCCCTTAAAGGTCATTCAGAACAAACTGGCTGTCATCTCAACCCAATCATCTTTCCACAATACCACACTGTCACCCATGCTTCCCTTTCTTAAGACTCTGTAGGTAAATCGGAATACAGTGTATCCCAACCATTTACGAATGCGAAGCCATATTGTTTTAGTGACTTCTACTTGTGTAAAAATACTAAATGTATAGATATATATTTAATATACAAATCTAATATACTTATGTATATTTAAACTAAAACAAATCATAATTTTGTTCATAAAACTGTATTACACACTACAACAGAGCTAAATACACCGTGGACTCATTACCAGATTTATATTAAACGACAACATCATTCCAGACCATTCAATTCACGTCAGAAAGCGCTCAACAATCTCCACCCCAACATACCCCCAAGTTGCTTACTGTGAATTATCTTCATTATGTATCCTTTTTAGTTCCCTGATATGTAGATTTCTAACCCTTTCTAGCCTTTCCAGCTCTGCCTGGATCTCTGCTTCCTCCTAAAGTGAAAAGGAAAGAAATAGCTCAGGACACAGGAAACTCTACCTTTTCAGATTCTCATTTCCAAAACAAGAGCAGACATTTCTCTTGTGAAAAGCTAAAGAAAGATGTTTTACATTGAAAAAGATTTTTTTAAAAACTAGAATTTTAATCATAAGAAACAAATCCATGGAAAAATAATAAAATCCAAACCACACAGAGGAGCACAGCATGAAAAGTGCAAGTCCTCCAGCCCCTGTCCCTTCCTCTCCACGCCCACTCCTCAGAGGCAACCACTGTTAAGTTTCTGGTGTAAGTCTCCAGAAAAGTTTTATGTATACACATATAGGCCAGCAATTGTTTTATTTTTTGTTTTTTTGACAAAAATCAAGTTCTCTGATTCTTTTTGTAAGTATGGATTATACTTGGTGCCATAAGTTCCACTGATTTAACAAGATCTGAGAACCCAGTAGGAGAAAAAAAACCAAACATCAATAGCGTTTATTAACTGCTTCTTCATCATCACCACCATAAGGAGCACCTACCACAAACGTATGGGCTGCTGAATTTAAGAGATGAGCAACCTACATTTAAGACGCCTCTGTGAACATCGTCAATAAATTCTATGTGGATGCCTTTGTGTTACACTATGACTTGTACGAGACCTTCTTTTCTTTGCCATTTTTAGGCAAGAAATAAAAGCTACTATGTGATATAAAATATCACAAGTTTTAATATCAATTTTAGAACCATCTGCTCTTATTGTACATTTAATTTTTAATATGAGGATAAAAACCTGTGAAGCCTTCTGAGGAATACAGAATTATCCACTGGCACGTCTTTGGTGAATAAAGTACTCTCATTTGGTGGAGTAGTAGAGTCGACTCAAAAATTGGAAGACATGAATTCCACCACTCAAACATGAGATGTGACAGTGAGAGTAACTACTCAAGACTTCTGCAGTTACTTGAAACTACTACATTTGCCTAAATAACCAAACAGCTTCACCATCAAACTAAAAATTGCGTTTCTCCAGACAGATTGTCCCATTATGCTTACCTTTTTAAGATGACCTAATCTGAGTTTGAAGATTTCTTCCTGTTCATGGTATTCTGCTAACGTTAACCTGAAAAATAATGGTAGAAATTTCAGCAAATTATTTGAAATCATACTGTTCCTACTTAAAGAGAAACGCCAAAGCATGCTATACAGTATATCCAGTCTCTCATTAAACTGGCTAAAAGACAGATTATCATGCAGTCCTTTGAGAAGAGAAAACTTCTGTGACTTATCAGATGTGATGTGAAAGGACTTCAAAGCCAGAGGTCTGATTTTTTTAAAAATGAGAAAAATAAGTGAGCTATAGTTTTACATTATATATGAAATGAGCTTTGTCTTGTACATTACTCAGATGAAAATCCACTAGGAGAAGCAGCCAAAAATTATATGCCTAAATTCTTTTTTAAAGGGCAAAATAAGAAGCCAATGGATTTTATTAGTTTTTATAACTCTTAGACCTTGATACTATATTAACAAGGAGAAGAAAGAGTGGAAAGAGTCCAGAATTTAGAGTCTGATGACTGGGCTCAAAGTACATATTAGGTCACGTGACATTGGGCAAGCAACTTTAACCTGTTAAGTCTCAGTTTCCTAAAACTGCAGCAAGCAATGACACTCATTTTAACAAAACTGCTGTGACTCCTAAATGAAAATGTGAAAAGAATCTATAATTTGTAAAATGCTATTTATACACAACTCTCAAAGGGCTGACTGGATAGGTAATCACCTGTTTCATGCTCCACCTACCCCAAGCATCCTCATATCTCAAGAATGAGCATGTAAGAAGTGATACCTTATTCCTCCATCTTTACTCTCTTCACTTTCTAGAAGCATACACATATACTTCAAAGTTCTAGATTTACTAGATGTTACTGTTTAGATATATTCTAAACAGCAGGAGAAAGAAGAAACAGCTATCCTATCAACCAGGAAGGGCTACAAAACAGAACCTGAGAGGTCCGACTAAAAGAAAATAAAAAGAATAACAAGAGCAAGAAAGACGCCCACTAGGGCGATTACACCTCTCTCTTCGTATTTGTAGAAACACCTATATCCATTACTCCATATCACACCAGTAGAAAAAGAGAGAAACGAAAAATCACAGTTAAGAATTCTCTCTGCCTGAAATAGGCTCAATAGGAGGAAAACACAACGTGGCTCACTCCAAGACTTCAGAGGACTGTTTTGGCTTCTGGCCAAAGGAATGAGCCAAGTCACAGATACTCTAATTAAAAACTGGACTGAAGGTCTTCCAGCTTGGATTTCACACAGGACTCCAGATGGCAACTGCTCACTGACACACTACTGGCATAAACTGAATTCTAATTATTGCTCTATGGCAAGGAAACAACTTATGCCTTCTTTATTATTCCTAAGCCAACGGTTTTATGCACCAGCATTAAATAATTTTCAAGTAATACTGGAGGGAATAAAATAAATACAAAAGTAACAAAAGAAGACAATGATCAGAGCAATGGGTATAACACTTGCCTGGAGAATCTTTCAAATCTTAGCCTACTACTTGGACTTTCTGAAAGAAATTATTTTTATTTAGAATCTAGTTTTAAAATATTCGGAGTTATAAGAATGAAGATGTTTTCCAAGCTCATTCACTGTGCATACTTTCATCACTATACTTAATGTAATTATTAGTTTATTCATCTGTTCATTTCCCCTAAATAAACTGTGAACTGCTAGGCTGGGGCTGTATCCTTTAGCTCTGTATGCCCAGTGTCCAGAAGAGGGTTGAGCATACAATAGCATTTAACACAGACTTACTAAATGAATGTCAAGCAAAAAGCTCCCCAACATATTACGTATGTATGGGATGAGAACGGGTGTTAAGCTACCTTTTCCACTGGAATGAAGAAAGCTATATTTCTAGGATGTCATGGACTTTTAACAGTAGTGTAATACAAGTACTATTACACTTGAGGTGGATTATGGGCTAATATGTTTTTGTGAACTGATAGAAAACATAAAAGGCAAAAGACATATTAGTCAATAAATATACAATATCATTATCTTTTATTTGTGGCTATCTTTAGACCTGAAACTTAATTTCAATTAAAGAATTCCACAATGACAGCTTTACAAAATTTTGTTTTCCCTTGAAAAATCAATGTAGTCACTACAGACACACTGATTATACCACCAATGACTGCTTCTATAAAAAAAATATTTTAAATTTCAATCATCCAATTCAGAAACTGACTTAATGGCTACCATCAATTCTTTAAAGACTGCTTACACCATTACCTGTAGATCTTTTTTTTCCTTTTTAATTTGAAAGCCTCTTGAAGACAGAGGTGATGGTTTAAATATGTTCAGGGTATGCACAAGAAATATTTTAAATAGGTAAGTAACATATAGGCTTTATTTCCCATGCCAATTCTAACTGGTAATTCCTGCCTAGTTGGCAAACTACAGGCTGTGGGCCATTCAGCTCACAGTTTGTTTTTGTCAATAAAGTTTTATTGGAGGGGCTGGCCCCGTGGCCGAGTGGTTAAGTCTGTGTGCTCCGCTGCAGGCGGCCCAGTGTTTCGTTGGTTCGAATCCTGCGCACGGACATGGCACTGCTCATCAAACCACGCTGAGGCAGCGTCCCACATGCTACAACTAGAAGGACCCACAACGAAGAATATACAACTATGTACTGGGGGGCTTTGGGGAGAAAAAGGAAAAGATAAAATCTTAAAAATAAATAAATAAATAAAGTTTTATTGGAACACAGCCACACCCATTTATTTATGTATGTTCTGTGGCTGTTTTCAGGCTACAGCTGTAGAGCTGAGTAGTTGGAACAGAGGCCTGCAGAGCCTAAAGTATTTACTACCCAGCCCATTACAGAAAAAGCTTGCCAATTCCTGTCCTAGAGGAAGATTCTCTTAGTGATCAAGAATTTGATGATTAGGGAAATCCGACATGGGGTTGGGGTGGAAAAGGAAGGCTTCTGTGCCCACAATATTCTACCCCTCCTATTCATGACAGCTATATAATAATTGTTGCCTGGCAGTGAAAAAGATGACTACACTGCAATTTAAGATACTAGTGTTTTCCTTAGATCCTCAGAACAGGAAAAAATACTGGTGATGTCAAGATTCGGCTTATTGGGAAAATATGCTTTTCTTAAAATAATACCTATTTTTCTTAGCTTACTCCTAAGTCAGTGACTGTTAACTAAGTGCTCTTTAGACCAGCAAACAGAATTCTTCAGTTGTGCATTCTTCAGTCTCAAATAGTAGCCAGATAATCCCCATAAGATGATACCAACGTACCATAACCTAGAACTACACACACAAGCAATTACATCATTTGAATACCACACTGACATCACATTAGTTATAAGAGTGGCCAAAGATCATGATGTCAAGTGAAGTCACATTACTTCTTCCTCTCATTCAAAATCCCTAAATAAGATCAGGACTAAGAAAATGAGTTAATTTTATACGGCTTTTATATAAGTTGAGCAAATTCATTGATATAACTAAATAGAAAGCTTAAGCTCTAGCAATCTCCATAATTTATCATTTCTTCCAGTGGCATTCAATAGGACACTTGTATTTTGGGGGAAGAGGGTGGTATCTCACAGTGCACATCAATAAAGAACATACGTTTCATTTTCAGCCCCGTTGGTCTTGCTCTTCCGCTGTTTCTGCTCATTGGTTGCTGGAGGGGCCTGTCCCATGGCAGGAGGTTTCCTCTTAGCTAACATTTTCCGTTGTCTTTCTATCTCTTCCCTCTGTGAATTTATCCTTTCCTGTTGCCTAGAGATATAAAAGATGTTGCACAGAGGAAGGGGTCAGAAATTTTTTAACATGGTTATAAACACAAATATCTCTGTCATCTGCAAATCTGATACACTTCAGAAAAAATAAGCTCCTTTAAATCAAGTAGAGATTTGATTTTAACTTCAGGTTGGAAGAGCCAAATAATTGCTGATAGAAAGGTTTTTTTGGAATGAGTCTGTGCTTTCAGACATTAGTTATGATTATTCTCAGAGGAGGAAGGTGGGTTGAAAAGAACAATATCAAATTTCTGTTGTGACTTTATTTTATGACTCAAAAGGAAGAATTTTCGGATTCCTTTTTAACACTTCTCTGGTATGAATCCATTAAAGTAAAAAACTGTATTTACATAAGAAAAAAAGCCAAAAAGGTTCCAACTGCCTTTTTAATTTTTTTGGATTAAAGTTTCCTCCAATTATATCTAGAAAGATACCAAAATTGAAGGATGCTAAACTAAGGTTTTTTTTAAAAAAAGTATATATTCAGAGAAAGCACAATGAAGCCCTGCAACTAGGAAAAAGTCTTTAGAAAACAGTACATAAAATGAATTAATAAAAAACATATAAAAAGACTCTTTAGCTATCTAAGACTGTACCATTAGAGAATTTCCTAATAAGATGTCTAATTTTTCTATAATAAACTAGTTTACAAATTAGTAGTCAATACAAATACCAATAGAAGGGAACAGCTGTCTCTCATGTAGCCCACCACCTAACAGATATTAAGGTTTACAGACTTGGTATATAAAAATATACCAAGTCCCGGGAGTAAGTATTTAACAGACTCAAATCTTTAAATCACCTATCATAGTTGACGGTCAAATGCTAGTTCCTTTCTCCTTCTCTCCACCATGCTTTTACCCCATCTCTTTTCCTTGATCCAACCTTCATTTTCGCAGAATGACAAAATCTAATTTTTTTAATCTATTCTCCGATGAAATCTACTCTACCCTCTTCCCTGAACACTGCAGTTGTCAGTCTCTAGACCTTTTCCAAATTCAGCAAACAATAGTCCCCCTCTTATTTGAGGTTTCACTTCCTGTGGTTTTAGTTACCTGCAATCAACCTCGGTCTGAAAATATTAAATGGAAAATACTAGGAATAAACAATTTGTAAGTTCTAAATTGCCTGCTGTTCTGAATAGTGGGATGAAATCTTGCACAGTCCAACGCCGTCCCACCCAGAATGTGAATCCTCCCTTTGTTCAGGGTATCCACACTGTACCCACTACTCATTCATTAGTCACTTAACTAGCCATCTTGGTTATCAGATCACCTGTCACAGTATAGCAGTGCTTGTGTTCAAGTAACCCTTATTTTACTTAATAATGGCCATAAAGCACAGGAGAAGTGATGTTGGCAATTCAGATATGCCAAAGATAAGCCGTAAGCTGCTTCTTTTAAGTGAAAAGGTGAAAGTTCTTAACTTACTAAGGAAAGAAAAAAATCATATGCTGAGGTTGCTAAGATCTATGGTAACTCTTACTACAGTATATTGTTATAATGGTTCTATTTATTATCAGTTGTTGTTAATCTCTTACTGTGCCTAATTTATAAATTAAACTTCACCATGGGTATGTATGTATAGGAAAAAACATAGCATACATAGTGTTCAGTACTATCCATGGTTTCAGGCACCCATTGGGCGTCTTGGAATGTACTCCCTGGTGGGGGGAGGGGTGTGGGATAGGGACTACTGTATCTTTCTTGGAAGAATGGCAACCAGAAAAACAAGACTATCCTCCAGGTAGATGCCCATAGTACAATTTATGCTGCCATATTAATAAGGGCAATACTGTAAGCAAGGTTAACCTAATCAAAGTATTACAAATAAATAACCATTTATGTGATGATAAAATTCCCTTTGCTTCAAGATGAGCTGCGTCACTGATTAGATGTCAATTTAACAGCAAAATGGAAATTTTAATTCAAGAGTTTTTTGCTTCTCTGAAAAAATCTTTTAACTATCATTAGAGATATGTCTTCTCCCTACAAAATATATGTATATGAGTAATTCATGACTTGAAAAAATTCTGGATCGAGACACAGAATCCTTAGGTAAAATCACAATCCTCCTTCTGACTTAATGAATGTCCTTGAGGAAAACACTGACCTTCTCAAAACACTGGGTTTCCCCATCAAAAAAATCTTTAGCTCATTTCTACCCTTTCAGGGGCCATGAGTGCAAGGCACTCTGAAGGCTCTGGAGATACCCATACAATATATATTTCAACTATAGTGAGCTAGTGAAGTGACACAACACTTTGTCCTTGAAAACTAACTGCTTTGGAAGATTGAGATTTTAGCAATCACCTTTATTAAACATAAAATAAAACTGATTTTCCACTGTTTTCAGGGAGAATCCATACATTTCATCTCCACAGATTCACCAAGAAAGGAACCCCACAGCCATCACATATAAATCATAAAGAGAGGGCACCTTGATGCCAAAACACCTCTGGGGAATCGTAAACTGTACATTCCGAACATGAGAGGTTGTTTGGACGTGAAAACTGATACGACATTGATCTCATATATAAGAATTCCTACATTAATTCTTTTTCTCCCTACATTAATTTTTGATGTTCTTGAAACTATTTAGTGGTTTACACTTATAAATAAAAGTCATCTAAAGAAGTTTATCAGTGACACTTCATTTAGGTTTATTTTGTGGGTAGAAAGTCTGGATTATGTCAATAAACTGTAACTTATCTTAGAATAAGAACCATGTCTTGGGGCCGGCCCGGTGGCATAGCAGTTAAGTGCACACGTTCCACTTTGGCGGCCTGGGGTTTGCCAGTTTGGATCCCAGGTATGGACGTGGCACCGCATGGCAAGCCATGCTGTGGCAGGCATCTCACATATAAAGTAGAGGAAGATGGGCGCGGATGTTAGCTCAGGGCCAGTCTTCCTCAACAAGAAGAGGAAGATTGGCAGCAGATGTTAGTTCAGGGCTCATCTTCCTCCAAAAAAAAAAAAGAACCATGTCTTATCAACCCTGATATCTCCAATACGTATGACAGTGCCTTTTATACAGTTGCTCCTTAAATATTTCTTGCAGTGGATAATTTTAGAGAATACTAACCCTTCATCACCCATGGACAGAGTATTTCTACTATCTTTTACAGAAGTATTGAGGAGCTGATAAATCCTGCACACTCAAATCTAAATAACCCAATTTAAAAAGCCATTGCTTACATAAGAACACGAGACAATCAGCCTTGGACACCATTACGGGTTAAAATGTGTCACTCACAAAGATATGTTAAGGGGCTGGCCCCGTGGCCGAGTGGTTAAGTTCGCGTGCTCCGCTGCAGGTCGCCCAGTGTTTTGTTGGTTCGAATCCTGGGCGCGGACATGGCACTGCTCGTCAGGCCACGCTGAGGCAGCGTCCCACATGCCACAGCTAGAATGACTCACAACAAAGAATGTACAACTATGTACCGGGGGGCTTTGGGGAGAAAAAGGGAAAAAAAATAAAATCTTTAAAAAAAAAAAAAAAAAAAGATATGTTAAAGTCGTAACTCCCAATACCTCCTAACCCCCAGTACCTCAGATTATGACCTTTGGAAATAGGGTCATTGAAGATATAATTAGTTAAAAAGAGGTTATACTGAAGTAGGCCTTAATCCAATATGACTGGCATCCTTAAAAGAAGGAGAGAGAAGACACAGAGACACACAGGGGAACACCATGTGAAGATGTAGGAAGAGATTGAAGCTATCCTGCCACAAGCCATGGAACACTAGAGGATCCTCCCTGAAGGCTTCAAAGGGAGTCTGATCCTGCCAACACTTTGATTTCAGATTTCTAGTCCTGAACCATCAAAGAATAAATTTATGTTGTTTTAAACCACTCAGTTTATGGTATTTTGTTAGAGTAGCCCTAGGAAATGAATGCAGGCACCTTTAGAAGCAAAACTTTATTCCAGTCTCCAACCATACTATACCAAACTAGCAGAAGAGGTATTAAAAAACAGATGCTCATATTTTCCTGACATTTTAACCAAAAAAATTTTAGCAGTGATCTACAGATAGCATCTGAATATCCCAGATAAGAATTTTTAAAGATTCCCAGGATTTCATATGTTCTGTATCTACTGGGAACTGTGAAATGGAATGGACTACCCAAGAGAGATCTGATATCTATAAAATCAACAAAGAGTTATCTCTCATTATGGATCATGCAATCGAGAATCAGATGGTTCACAAGAACTCATTTTATGGGATTCTTTAATTCCTTACACACCAGAATAAATACCTGGACTAGCACTTCAATGCTATAAAGTTTAATTTATTCCCTCTGATAATCCACATCTTGAACGACCACAATTTTGTAATCAGGTCAAATTCCATTACTTTAATGTTGTCTATTTCAATATAAACAAAATCTTAATAAAGCATTTTTTTGTGCCTTGCCATTGACTGAGACTTTGAGACGTTTAAATAAAAAGCGTGCTGAATAACAACAGTACTTCACAGAACTACTTTCTCGGAACTATAAAATAAGTTTTCACAGTTTTCAACAGGTCCAAACACACTTCTGGAAAAGAAAAATTACTAACCTGGCCAAAAAATATTACAAATCTGATATGATTTGCCTATTAGATAGTGAATGTTCTGTCTTAGGGAATTTATAAAGATCACTTGAAAGAGAGCCAAGGAACATAGTGAGAACCAAAGAACTGCGTTGAAGCTCCTGTTGAGACTAATTTGATTATCTGATGAAATGTTTGAATGTCTTGAGGTTTGTTTCTTCCCATAAAACCTAGTACTGCCACCTGGTGTTCAGTTACCCTGTCCATCAAACTACGTGTCATGGAGTTTCTCACATACAGAGAACAGTCATTCATAGGGCTATCAAATAAAGCCTTTTACACAACTACAGAATTTCAATTTCTGCATTAAAATTGAGAAAGCGAATTTATTAAAGCAAACTTTAGAAATGAAATACCTATAATTAACAAACATTGGCCAGAAACAGCTTCCCAAGAGAAGAGAAAGATATTCTAGAATTTACGTGACTTAAAACCATGAAAAAATGCTATCCACTTGGGAGGAACAATCCTGGTTAGGGATCTCATTTAGATAGTCCCAATTTCTCTGATCTGATGTCTCTACAGCAAAGTGATCATTTTGTACTGTAACCGTATAAGATTTCTAGAACCTTCTCAGTACTGGGCTGCTTGTAGAGTAAAAAGATAACATATTGTTACTATCAACAAAAACTGTAATCACTTCTTAAAAGTAATTACATTTTACATCTCTATACAAACCCACTATCTTTTTGAGCCAGTCTTTAGAGATTTAATTTTATTTTTATTTATTTTTTTATTTTTTGGTGAGGAAGACTGACCCTGAGTGAACACCTGTTCCCAATCTTCCTCTTTTTGTTTGAGGAAGATTGTTGCTAACATCTGTGCCAATCTTCCTCTATTTTGTATGTGCGATGCTGCCACAGCATGGCTTGATGAGCGGTGTGTAGGTCCACACCCGGGATCCAAACCCATGAACCTTGGGCCACCAAAGCAGAGTATGTAAACTTAACCACTACACCACCAGGCCAGCTCCTTTAGACATTTTAAAGATGGCCATCTAGGGAGTAACCGTTGTCAAGGGCTAGTAGGAGTCACTATCACATCTGGGACTCAGTCTCAGCATTAGGTGGCTTTGTCCAGTAATGGGGTATGTGTTATATTTTCTGGTCCCATTCTAACAAAACTAGATGGTGTGCACTTCCAGGGCAATTTGCACATCTTGGTCAAGCTGTTATGGAATGGGTGCCAAGCTCCAGCAGCACCATTTCCATCGCCCTGATGCACCTTCCGCTGTCACCAGCCGCCTGTGCTTAGAGCTCAGAGTGGACGCTGCTCTAGGCCTCTGGCACTCGGCCCCTCGAGGCTTTGTTTTCCTTCCAGGGTACTGTAATGACTTGACAGCCTCTTATCACACCAAAATATGCAAACTCGAGGTACACTCCTGAGGCAAAACACACCTAAACCAAGCTGGAGATTAATGTATCACATATAAAACAATGGATACTAATGTGTAATCCACAGGTTAGTTTTAATCAAGTATTACTGATAGTATCAATATCTGTACTTTTCTTTCAGGTATAAATTTATTATTTATCTATGTTTCATTATTATTCAAAAGTAGTCTGACAGTCTCCAATTAATGCTCAATAAGTTATTTCAGAAACAAAAAAAAGGTAGGAAAGGCAGTTAATGGAACCCTCCAACTCACAGAGATCTACAGATCAAACATTTGAGAGCCCATGATTAAAAATACAATGTACCTACCCCCCTTTCAGTCTCAGATGGAAATGATCCAACAAGCCAAAACAAGTAAAGAAGATAGCACCAAAAGGTACTAAAACCTGAAGATATTTTTTTTAAGCCCTAAGCTAACATTAGATATTTACACAGTTGGAATTTTAGGATTTTAAACGTTAATTCCCTCCTTGGAGTAAATACTTGAATGTTTCAAACTAAAGTTATGACAAAGCAAAAGAGTTTTCAAGACTCCAAGTTGCTGCCAGGCAGACAGTGGGGCTGCTCACCAGCCTGGTCACTGGCTCAGGCCCTGCCTTCAAGGAAGTGGCTGTTTCTGATGACTGGAAACTATTTCTTTAAAGAGCCTCAGGAACATGTCCTATAAGATTCTTTCATGGTTTCCTTTTGTTTTATACCTAACTCAAGAAATTCTTCCTTAGGTCCTTGCCCATTTCACTTTTCTGTAGACCCAGAAAAATACTTAGCCAACTCCTCAGGAAAATTCATTACATAATTAAAAAGATATCAAGTCCTGTATTTTTCTTCCTTAGCTTCAGCAACTCTGATTCTTTTAAGCTTTAATGAAGAACTCGTTTTTATTCCTCTGATTGCTATTGCCATTTTTTCCAGCACGTCACCTCATTCTCTATATTTCTTTACACATGTGGTGACTAAAACTGAATGAAAAGTTGACTACCACTACTAGGATTATTAATGATTACAATTACAAAAAACCTAAAAAATCCAAACCAATTTTTCAGTTCTCAATTTAATCATCACAATTGACTTACTTGATAAGGTTCTGGAAAGCATAACCATCTGTCCATTGTTCAGTAAAAGAGGCCCCATGTCGGACAGTGGTAAAGTGGCCCAATCTCAAGCGGTCTTGCATGCTCTTATCTCTACATGCCATCTTCTCTTGTTTTGACTTAGGGGAAAAAGACAAATAGAAAATAATTTTATTTTCCTGTGAGAACTCAGAAACAGCATTATGTTTATTTTTTGTATTATACTGTTCAAAGTTTAGTATAACTGGCAGAATCGACACCGACTTGAGGAAGCCCTTGAAAACTTTAAATTCTCTATATTAACATATACCTTATTTGTCATGGAAAACAGTGTTTTCCTCTCTATAAAAATTAATGAATTAAAAGATAAAGCAAAGTTCTCCTCAGTATCTTTGACATCAATAAAATAATCTACTTCACTTTTATCAATTCCCTCTCTTTTTAACAGCATTCCAAAGTTTTCAGCAAATCTACAGTAAATCACCAATCTGTCCCAAATCTCTAGCTTGTAATAATTTCATTAGGAAGATTGCCATCTTAAAACTTTCAGAATAAGATAAATAAGTACTGGGGACGTAATTACAAAATAAATATACAGAAATACTTATACAGAAATCAGTTGCATTTCTATACACTAACAACAAACTATCAGAAAGAGAAACTAAGAAAACAATTGCAATTACAATTACATCATAAAGAATAAAATACCTGGGAATAAATTTAACCAAAGAGGTGAAAGACCTATACACTGAAATTATAAGACACTGATGAAAGAAACTGAAGATGACACAAATAAAACAGAAAGCTGTATCATGCTCATGGACTAGAAGAATTAATATTGTTAAAATGTATACTATCCAGGGCCGGCCCGGTGGTGCAGCAGTTAAGTTCGCTCATTCCACTTTGGCGGCCTGGGGTTTACCAGTTCAGATCCCAGATGCAGACATGGCACCGCTTGGCAAGCCATGCTGTGGTAGGCATCCCACATATAAAGTAGAGGAAGATAGGCATGGATGTTAGCTCAGGACCAGTCTTCCTCAGCAAAAAGAGGAAGATTGGCAGCAGATGTTAGCTCAGGGCTCATCTTCCTCAAAAAAAAGTATACTATTCAAAGCAATCTACAGATTCAATGCAACTGCTATTAAAACACCAATGGCATTTTTCACAGAACTAAACCAAATAATCCTAAAATTTGTATGGAACCACAAAACACCCTGAATAGCCAAAGCAATCTTAAGAACAAAGCTGGAGGTATCACACTCCTTGATTTCAAACTATACTACAAAGCTACGGTAATCAAAACAGTATGATACTGGCACAAAAACAGACACACAGATCAATGGAAGAGATTAGAGAGCTCAGAAATAAACTCACGCCTTTATGGTCAATTAATCTACAACAGGGGAGGCAAGAATATACAGTGGGGAAAAGACAGTCTCTTCAATAAGTGGCACTGGGAAAACTGGACAGATCCATGCAAAAGAACCAAACGGGACCACTTTCTTACACCATATACAAAAATAAACTCAAAATGGATTAAAGACTTAAATGTAAGACTTAAAATCATGAAAATCCTAGAAGAAAACATAAGTAGTAAACTCAGACATAGGTCTTAGCAATATTTTTTTTAGATACGTCTCCTCAGGCAAGGGCAACAAAAGCAAAAATAAACAAATAGGATTACTTCAAACTAAAAAGCTTTTGCACAGTGAAGGAAACTGTCAATAAAAGGAAAAGGCAACCTACTGAGTGGGAGAATATATTTGCAAATGATATCTCCAATAAGGGGTTAATATTCAAAATATATCAAGAAATAGAAAAAGAAAAAAAATTCTGATTAAAAAATGGACAGAGATCCTGAATAGACATATTTCCAAAGATGACATACACATGGCTAATGGACACATGAAAAGATGCTCAACATCACTAATCATTAGTGAAATGCAAATCAAAACCACGAGATATCACCTCACACCTGTCAGAATGGCTATCATCAAAAAGACAACAAATAACAAGTGTTGGCAAGGACGTGAAGAAACGGGAACCTAAAAGCACTGTTAGGAATGCAAATTTGTACAACTACTAAGGAAAACAGTATGGAGTTTCCTCAAAAAATTAAAAATACTTGGGGGCTGGCCCCGTGGCCAAATGGTTAAGTTCTCTCACTCTGCTTCAGCAGCCCAGGGTTTCACCAGTTCGAATCCTGGGCTCGGACAGGGCACCACTCATTAGGCCATGCTGGGGTGGCGTCCCACATGCCACAACTAGAAGGACCCACAGTTAAAAATACACAACTATGTTGCTTTCATTATGGCTGTTAATCTGTCCTCTATTCATTTTACCACATCCCTTCTCATTTTATCTGGATATATTTTACTTAAAAGATCTTAAGATTTGAAATAGTCAACTCTAACTCATTTCTTTAGTATACCTACTTATAGTTTTATCCTTGGAAAGGAATTTCCATCCTCCAATTTTATATATAACTATGAATATTTTCTTCTTGTTCTTTCACAGACTTTGGTATGTTTAATTCTTTAAACACCTGAAATATACTTGAGTTTATGAAAAAAAAAAAATACACAACTATGTGCCAGGGGAGCTTTCGGAGAAAAAGGAAAAATAAAATCTTTAAAAAAACAAAAGAAAACATGAAAAGAAAAAAATAGAACTACTATATGATCCAGCAATTCCATTTCTGGGTATTTATCCAAAGAAAACGAAAACACTAATTTGAAAAGATATATGCACCCCTATGTTCATCGCAGCATTATTTACAATAGGCATGATATGGAAACAACCTAAGTGTCCATCAGTAGATGAATGGATAAAGAAGATGTGGTATATATACATACAATGGAATACTACTCAGTCATAAAAAGCAGGACATCCTGCCTTTTGCAACAACAAGGATGGATCTAGAAGGTATTATGCTAAGTACATAAGTCAGACAGACAAAGAAGAATACCGTATGGTTTCACTTATATGTGGAATCTAAAGAACAAAACAAACGAGCAAACAAAACAAAATAGAAACAGACTCATAGATACAGAGAACAAACTGGTGGTTGCCAGAGGGAAGCGGGGTGGGAGGAAGAGTGAAACAGGTGAAGGAGATTAAGAGGTACAGACATACAGTCACAAAATAAGTAAGTCACGGGGATGTAACGTACAGCACAGGGAATATAATCAATAATATTGTAATAACTTTGTATGACAACAGATGGTTACTAGTCTTATCAGGGTGATTATTTCATAATGTATATAAATGTTGAGTCATTATGTTGTACACCTGAAACTAATACAACACTGTATGTCAACTATACTTTAATTAAAAGAATTTTTTCAAGAAATAGTTACTAATAACTATTAAAGGCAAGTTGCAACTAATCAATTAAAGTAATCATATACAAGTATATGCCAACTTAATGTTTTTTAAACACAAAGTACTTAATTATCATGTTATTATATACACTTACACCAAATACCATCTCTGAAATGGAAATGTAACTCTTGCTAAATGTGTGTAATGTAATAGTAATAGAATACGCACTTTAATTGATAGGATGAATGTAAGAATTCAGGAGAGCCACAGCCAAATTCAACTAGAACACACTGTCCCTGTTGAACCAACATCAAACTCAAAGCAATGTACAACCAGGAAGAATGTCCCGAATTATCACTCTGGATGCTTGGTCCAGTGTCCACATAAGAATTCTAATTGTCGAACTATAAGAAGTCTTCCTAAAAAAGCCCTACTTTGAAATACTCTCAACTCAGGTAAGGAGTAAGGAGCCACAACAATGACACATTCTGAGCATCCTGGGATACAGAGTTCGGGCCACCATTAATCACTCACCTTTTCTATAAGGAGTTTCTTGCTCATTGTCACACATCGATTTAATCGTTCTTTGTATTTCTCTAGCATCTTTTGCTGTTCATCAATCTGCCGTCTCAAATCACAGTTGGCCTTCAATGGAAAAAAAATTTTTTAATTAGATCCAAGGAAGATAGACTAATACAAAAGCAGTTTTTCAGGGAGTCCAAAAATAATTCCTGTTGTTAAATCAAAAGCAAAATTAAGGTTCAGAGGTAAGAGTAGCTATGTCTTTAAAAAAAAAAAAAAGATAAATACTTCATTCCTTTATTTTATCTTAATAAACGTCATCTATTTATTAAAGATAAATTCTGTTACTAGAAGTGGGTATGTTTTTCTACTGATCATATTTTACTCTTCCCAAAAGCCAGTTATAGGCAAATCCAGTATATCACATATGCCTAAATGGTCACAAAATTTTTTTAAAAAACCTACAATGAATAAGATGTTTAAAACACAAACAGGGTGATTAAGCACTTTACAGCACTTATAGATTATATACTTACAAAGGGTGATTAAGCAGTTACAAAAAAATTACAGAATTTCTTTTAAACCACATAATGTTCTTTTTGTTCAATTGTTCTTTGTTTTTCTATTCTTGTTTCCAAAGAAAAACAGACATGCATTTACATAAATGCTTCTTACCAGAGAAGTCAGGCACACCCATGCCCGCAATAAGAACTAACAAACAGTTGAATACAAGGTCCTGGTTCAAGAATGCCAGAATGTAAATGCACAGTTAATTTAGCTGTGGTCAGAAGGATGGGCTGAATACTTTGAAAGATTCAAGCCTCCTACAATAACAGAGAGGGAAAGAACCACTAACCCAAGGTCAATTTTGACTTGCAACTTCGGAATTTATTCTTGTGTTAAACAAAAGATCTCTACTCTGTTGACAAATAAATGCTACCTACTTTATAATAACTTGCTTGTGTTATTTAAAAAAAAAAAAGAAAAAACTCTATGGTCCAGCCTGGTGGTGCAGCAGTTAGGCGCGCACGTTCCACTTCGGCGGCCTGGGGTTTGCCGGTTCGGATCTTGGGTGCGGACATGGCACCACTTGGCAAGCCATGCTGTGGTAAGGCGTCCCACATACAAAATAGAGGAAGATGGGCACGGATGTTGGTTCAGGGCTAATCTTCCTCAAAAAAAAATCTAGTATTTCCCAAACAATACAAATGTTTCTGAAACAGTAAAAAGCACAAATGGAAGATATTACAACACACTCAATTTTTGAGACTTTTCAGCTTCATTTTCTTTTCTTTTTTTTGTTTTGTGAGGAAGATTCGCCCTGAGCTAACAGCTGTGCCAATCTTCCTCTACTTTGTATGTGGGATTCTACTACAGCATGGCTGATAAGTGGAGTAGTTCCACATCAGGATCTGAATGCACAAACCTGGGCTGCCAAAGCAGAGCACTGTAACCATTCGGCCACAGGGCCAGCCACTTCAGCTTCATTTTTAAAGTGACCAGTGTACAACAGGTTCCATCCCCAAATTCCTACTCTCTTAATAAGTATAATGTCTTCCTATTAGTTCTTCTCACAGAGTTCTATGGACCACATTATCAAAGGCAAAGCGCCAGCATGTTTGGGTAAATGTGACTATCTAATCCATACTAAATAATCTGCAAACCAAAGATTATGCAATGTTTAGGAAAAATTCAATCTACTTTTGGAACATGAGTATTTCCTTGAAATTCATAATCAAATGTATACAATCAATCAATCTCTGGTAGCTTATTTAAAATTTTAAGAACCCTAAACTTTTGTGGTTTCTAACTCTAACAATTTTGTGTTCAAGTTTAAAATAACACCTGGCTAGCAGCTCCTGATGCAGCCTTTCCCAACATCTTACTAAAGGGGAAAAACTCAACCAGCAATCCAAGGCTGCCTGAAAGGGGATGGAAAGACCAGTGGTCACTCCCCTGTCCCTCCAGATCAGAAACACAAGTTCTCATCAACTTGAAAAAACGGCAGGTGTCCTCCTTTGTGATGTATTCATCCCGTTAGCACTGCTCAACATCCAAAGAAAGACTACACCCTTCAGAGAACAAGGGAGTAGAAGGCGGGAAGCGGTGAGTAAAGGGAGCATATCGCTTCCTAGAAAGTGAAACCAGACTATTTTATAGAACCCAAAAAGAGTTAGGATTTAAGTTTTTCATATACTCTATCTTCTCAATCTTAACAGAGTCAAGCTAGGAAGGAAGAAAAGCCCATGATCCTTTTCCGGTCCAGCAGAGCCACTCCAGACAAAAAGCTGCCAGTACTGGAATTGGGAAAGGAGCTTTTTAAACTCACAATAGATCTAATTACAAATCCTGGCCATTCAACCAGCATCCAAGTAAACAAAAACAAGAATAAGAGCAACTCCAAGCAAGCATATACGCTAACAAGGAAAGATGGACGATAGGTACCAAGTCTAAATGCAGTTCTCCTCACTAGAAGATGGAAAGGAAACAAACGAAAAAACAGGCCCAAGGAAAAATATTTCTGAATAAGGAAAGGGAATATCAGCTTGAGAACGATGAAAATGATCTCCCTACAGAAATCAAAAGGACATTTTAGAATTCTGCTTGTCACATTCCATAAAAGGCCAAAAGACATGGTATCCATAAAATAGGAGACAAAAACCATAAAGAATGTACAGGATGGGATAAGAAAGCAAATTAGATAAGAGAAAAACATGTAAATTAAAAATGTAAATAATAGAATCAAAATTCACATGAGCTGCAGTAAAACAGCAGAAAATATACGGAAGACAAAATTAACATTTAATGAGATTCAGAAGACAAGGGCAAGCATATTACATGAGATGTAAAATGATAGAAACAAAGGATAGTGATCGGAATTCCAAGCTGGGAACCAAGGAAGACGCCAACATAAGATGAAAAAAGGCAAAAATTAGGCATAATCACACATTTCCAGAATAAAAATATAGAGACCCATATATAGATGTACCCTGGCATAATTTCTGGAATACAAAAATAAAGGGGGAAGGGTGCCTATAGTCATCATGGAAAAGAGATTACAATGTTTGTTCTTTTGGTCATGCCTTCTTTGAAACATTAAACGCTAGAAAAATTTAAAAGGGGTTTGTGTGTGTTAGATAAGGGAAGTGAGAGAAGGGCAATAGGTTATGACACAAAAATTTTATACACAGCGCTATCTTTTATATGGGAAAGGAAGAGAAACAATTCTCAGTTCTACAAGCACACAGAAATTTTTTTTTTTTTTGAGGAAGATGAGCCCTGAGCTAACATTTGCTGCCAAGCCTCCTCTTTTTGCTGAGGAAGACTGGCCCTGAGCTGACATCCGTGCCCATCTTCCTCTACTTTATATGTGGGATGCCTACCACAGCATGGCATGCCAAGCGGTGCCATGTCTGCACCCAGGATCTGAACCAGTGAACCCCAAGCCACCGAATAGCAGAATGTGCGAACTTAACTGTTGTGCAACCGGGCCGGACCCCACACAGAAAATTTAACACTGACATATCCTTCTAAAAAAAACGCCGGCCCAGTGGCATAGCAGTTAAAATTCACACCCTCCGCTTTGGCAGCCACAGGTTTGTCAGTTCAGATCCTTTGGAGGGACCTACACACCGCTTATCAAGCCATGCTGTGGCAGGAGTCCCACATATAAAATAGAGGAAGACGGGCATGGATGTTAGCTCAGCGCCAGTCTTATTCAGCAAAACGAGGAGGATTGACAGCAGATGTTAGCTCAGGGCTAATCTTCCTCAAAAAAAGTAATGACTGCCAATGAGCTTTGAAATCAGTTTAACAAATAATGTGTAACAGATGCAAATTTGGCCATAAAACTGCTTGTAAATATAAGAATTATTCTTATATATTAAAATCAATAATTTAACAATAATAGTCTAAAAACATCAGATTTTACATAAAGATGATGCTTAATTTAGATATGTGCTAAATTCTAGGTTTTACATATGAGGGAGTCAAATACACTATTTTATACTATACTTCAATAATCACAGAAATATAGGTAAAATTTTTTGGAGGGGAGATAATCACAAATACAGTGATTTTTATTATCTTTAAACAGAGCCCCTTATTCAAACAAAGTCTTACCCAATAAGAAAAACTGGTAAAAGCAAGGCTGCAGATCCCCCCCAAGCTGTGTCTTGGGAGCCCTGGAGTGTCCTCTATAGAAACTTCAGGGTCCCACCAGAGCCAGTCTGAAAACTACTGCATTAGTACAAATAAAGAGCAAACTGACACCTTCTAAATCACTGGAGAAGATAAAAATGTTAAGCCAATTTAATTTATAAATCAGTAATATTTATGTATACATGTATCTACATATACATACTACAAATGATTCAAAAAAATACTGAAGGAAATGTTTTAAACCAAATGTTTTATCTCAGTTAATGGAATCATGGGTGTCATATTTTCACTATTCTCTAAATTTGTTATAAAGAGCATGTATTGCTGTTATAACAAGAAAACAAACATTAAAAAAATGTTATGAATATGTCAAATTGCATATTAAAAATATGCTTGTTAATTATTACGGTATATTTTATAGAGGTATCGTTTTAATTCCAGATTAGCTATTTTTAAAGTTTTTCTTGCAAGCACAAAAAACTTTTAGATGAATAGGTTGTAAAAGATACAAAACGCAAAACCAGGGCTGAAAAGTACTTGTGAAATAGTTTTAGAAATTCAAGAATATTAAAATAACTTCTCCAGGGGCCAGCCCCGTGGCCAAGTACTCCGCTTCAGTGGCCCAGAGTTTCGCCAGTTCAGATCCTGGGCACAGACATGGCACCACTCATCAAGCCCTGCTGAGGCGGCATCCCACATGCCGCAACTGGAAGGACCCACAACTAAAAATACACAGCTATGTACTAGGGGGATTGGGGGAGAAAATGCAATAAAAATAAGTTAATTAATTAAATAAAATAACTTCTCCAGAAGGGGAAGATAACATTTTATACTTATTCCCACAGTTCCAGATGAAGTACAAGATTCCATTTATTTCTCTAGCATATATTTAATTATTAAAATTCTACAGTATAAGATTTCCAACTTAAAGATAGTGCTTAGAATGTAGGTTTGATCCTGGTCCCTACTCAGATTCCCTCAGGTTAAAGCAAAATATCCAAATGTTTATTATTTAACTTTGTTATTTGGCTATAGTAATTATCTCTATGATAGACACATAATCCAAATATACATAACATCAATCAGTGCTTGTTATAAAATCTCTTACTACATTTTAATACTTACTCTTAACAAATCATCTATTCTTCCCTCCTTCTTCTCTAAGTCAGAATTCTTATTGTTTTCTAGTGCAGATATTTTTTCTATTGTGAGGTCAGACTACAGAGAAAAAGAGAAAACAAACTTAGGATTAGTCTCAAAATATTACATGTCATCACATTTTTTTCATTACTTTTCTGAAAAAAAGAACTTGCTAAAGAAAATAGCCTGGAATCACATGGCTCAAGAAATTAAATCTGCTTTCCTCATCCCATTCTTTAACCCTTATATTCTGGTACACCTGCACTTCAAAAACATGTTAACTTTGGAATCAAATATATGAATTCTCAAACTACTGTACACTGAACAATACAGAAACATACTACTTTAAAAATAAAACTAACAATAGAAAAGGACTTGAGAGATGACCCAAATCAACAAAGAACTAACACGCCACCTAGTGGAAACAAAGAGCAACCACAAGGGGAGAGAGGAAGTTATCTGAAGGCTCAGCTATCCAAGTCTGTTCAACTGCCCAAAAGCCAGTAATTCAAATAAAATTAAAATCTTCTCCTGAGAGTTGTATAGCTCTTGAGATTTAAGAAATTCTCCCAAAGTGCCAAGCAGCCTGTCTTGAAGACAACGCAGTGCCAAGAGTCTTCGAGAAAACCCAGCATACTATATGACTAGCTCAACACCACAAAATGGAGGATATATCCACTATCCTTTCCAGATATCTTTGAGTATTCACAACATTCCCTAAATTAAAAAGAGTTTCTGAAGACTGTTTAAGTAGGAAATTATGTTGGTGTGCCAAATCTTAAAGAAGTTTAGCTAGGTCTTGCCAAATAAGCAGGTACAAGGAATAAATTAACTACTTTCATAAGGCGAGAAATTAGCATTCACTGAAGCCTACTGTAAGCACTGTTCTAATAATCAGTTTGCATACACTGAGATAATTAGAATCAACCACATTTTACAGATGATTTGTACTCAAGAAAACTGAGGCCCAAAAAGATAAAGCATAAGTTGAGAGCCAGAATTTGAACCCAAGCCTAGAGTCTCCAAAGTGAGTGCTCTTTCCTCAATACCATGCTGCAGGATAAGGGTTTCCACTGCAATACACCAGAAAGGTAAAGAGACACCTCGAAAAGTTAAAGCACCTTCCAAAAGACTTCAAATACTCATAACGCAAGTTCTGAATATAATACACACAAACAGTGAGGTGAAGTTGGAGAAATAAAGGGAAGACAAAGAGAGGACTCATAGATCTCATATGTGATTAGCGTTTATTCCTAAGCAGATGTTTTCTTCCTCTGTTGATCGATCAGTGACCTACCTGGGTCTGTCTGTGCTGGATGGAAATCTGTTTTTGGGAGCTGCAGGAATGCTCTGTGTTGCCAGATCCCGTAGAAGAGGGACTGTTTTGCTGAGCCTGTAAAAAGGTATATCACCAATCACAAGAAAGTTTGGCATCTTTCTCCACAAATCTATGTGTGAATGTAAATGATTAACTCAACATAAAACAAACTCTTTTTGATGAAAGTCAGAAGCCAGGGCCATGTGGCCAAGATGAAACCAAAACAATTCAAACGAGAAGCAAGGACTAGACACAGTGGCTTGGACCACGTTCCAATAAATAAAGTATCAAGTGCTTATAAATGAATTTTTACATACGTAAATTAGAGAAAATTAAAAGTTATTCCTGTAATAATATGCCCTTTCCACTTGTATTTCACTACGTTTTTGTCAGAAAAGTCTGGTAAAGCACCCAATGCACAGGGGATGCTTTTGACTCCAGTCAGAAACAACTGTGACCTACTATTTAGAATAGTCTCCTAAATCCATGAGCACGCAGGGGTCCAAAAACCCAGGTCGATTTCCAATACTGTCAGTTGCTGACTATGACTTTAATACAATTGATAGGATATTCTAAGGCATTTTTAAATTGACAAGGTCTAGAATTTAATATAATTCAACTATTCAGGAAGATACAATCATCTTACTCCCAAAAGTCCTTTTAAAAACTAGACTGCACCTAACACAGTACAACCCATCACAGACATAATTAGGAAATATTGGATATTCTGAGGATTATACGATAATGGAAATACAGTACTACTATCTCATCAGAGAATGCAGTGTTTCCACATATGTGAATTTTTTCTGATACTTTCCATATATTCTTTAATTATTTTTATTATTCATCAACATATTAACAATGCTATAACCACCATCTACTGAGCAATTACTGTCAGCTAAATGCATCACTGTCATGATCACATGTAATCCTTACAAAACCCTATAAGGTGATTATTATTATTTTCTATTTATATATAAAAAATGCAAGTCAGAGATATTAAGCAACTATGCGGGATCACAGAGCTAGTAAGTGAGAGAACAAGAATTGAGGGCCATCTGCATCCACGATAACCACTCTCAACAACCACTGTCTCCTCTCATTAACAGTCACAGATACTATTCCGACCAGGCCACAAGCAAGCTAAGAACTTCATACGCATAATATATATATATATATATATATATTTTTTTTTTTTTTTTTGAGGAAGATTAGCCCTGAGCTAACATCTGCCGCCAATCCTCCTCTTTTGGCTGAGGAAGACTGGCCCTGAGCTAACGTCCGTGCCCACCTCCCTCTACTTTATATGTGGGACGCCTACCACAGCATGGCGTGCCAAGTGGTGCCACGTCCACACCCGGGATCAGAACTGGCAAGCCCTGGGCCGCCAAAGCAGAACGTGCGCACTTAACCACTGCACCATCAGGCCGGTCCCTTACACATAATTATATTAAAGGCTCACAACAGCCTGGTAAGGTGGACAGTATTACGATGTCCAAATTTTCATTCACTCGACAACTACTCATCAAGTACTCCCTATGTCTGAGACCTGTGTTAGATGCTAGGGACACAAAGGCCAAGAAAAACACAACTCACAGACTCTTTACTCTGTCTTAATAAAGCTTACAATCCAAGAGAAGATTTATTAAGCACTCCGTAAATATTTGTTGAAAGAAACTGTTAAATAAACAATCATAATAAATGCAAAAATACAATTAGTTCTGAAACGCTGTAAGAGTATGTAACAGGGTATACAACCTAATCTAGAGAGTCAGGGATGAATTCCTTGAGAAAATGAGTTAAGATTTGAAGAAAATACGCAGTCAAAGAGACGAGATGATAGGAACATTCCAGGTAGAGACTGTGTAGATCACTAGGGGAGGAGAGAAGACTGATGTGGGGATCAAAGAAGTCAAAAATGAGAAACCACTCTCCAAGAGGTTAAACAGCATGCACCGCCTGTGAGTGGCAGAGCTGCGATTAGAGCCAGGTCTAGGAGAGCTCAAATAACTGCGAGTGTTCTCTGCCCTTTCCACAATGCAGCAAATCCAACCTTTCCATACTGATTAAGGGTCACCACTATGAAACTTGAGTATCGAGCATCATCTCCTTCAGTTATCGTGAGATTGCTCTTACGATCCTCTCTTTTTAAAATTAGTTTCACAAATGGGAGGACACAAATTGGAACAGAGAGTATAGACAGCTCCTCTTCCTTCCTCTGTCAGTCTTCTTTTCCTTTTTTTTGAGGAAGATTAGCCCTGAGCTAACATCTGCTGCCAAGCCTCCTCTTTTTGCTGAGTAAGACTGGCCCTGAGCTAACATCCGTACCCACCTTCCTCTACTTTATATGTGGGACGCCTACCACAGCATGGCTTGCCAAGCCGTGCCATGTCCACACCCGGGATCTGAATCGGCGAACCCCGGGCTGCAGAGAAGCGGAACATGCGCACTTAACCACTGCGTCACCGGGCCAACCCCTGCCTGAGTCTTGCTCAGCTCTCACCCAGACTATTGCAATAGGTTCCCTTCCTCAAATCTTGATAAAATCTTTAGCAAAGCACTCAAGCCCTTCACAATTTGGCTTCAACAAGCTTTCACAGCCTCAGCTCCTGATAATTTCTATTCTTCATCCAATTCCCAAATCAGATATTTTTCTCCTGGTGCCAAGAGTTCTCTCAAGCTTCTATAATATCGTACATGCTCTATCTCCAGCAAAAAATCCTAATCTCGGCCTTCTTCAGTGCAGTGAACTCCTGGTCCTCCGTCGAGATGCAGTTCAAGGGTCACTTCCTCTGGTAAATCTTCTGTGCCTGGCCTGGTTGACTGAGCAAGTTCCCTTCTCTTTGTTCCCTGACCACCTTATTTGGGCACTTATCTAAACACACCATCATGCTGCAACTGGACCACAAAGTAGTCATTAAAATTCTGAGACTAAAAAAATAAAAACCAAAATAAATACAATTAGTTTCTAAACAAATATGACTGTTTGAACTATATTTATAATTCAGATGACTAACAGGCTTTTCTATAAACTTTGAGATTTTTGGCATATGGGCTTTGTTAAAATGCTTTACATGTGCTCATTTCTGATTCTAAGTTTTCTTCCAGCAAACTAAGGGTGCTAGAATGTAATTCAGTGGGATGTTTCCAAATTAAAGCTTTCTGCCCATCAAAACAAAGCCCTCTGCATTCCGCCACCTGCAGAGGAGCTGGCCTTTCTGTCTCGAGTCTACCAGACACTTCAAGAGAGACCACAGTCAGCTCTCCCACCGTTCGGCGGGGAGGACTGTTTGGGGAGCAGTACTATGCTACTGCAAAGAAAAATCCATGCCAATAAGCTACACTAATCCCCCTAACACTCGTTCAACTAAAGCTAAATACACATTTTCAAGAAAACCAATAGCAGAAAGAGGAAGAGCCAACAGGAAAAAAACAAAATCTGATCCAAAAGAAAACAGATCATTCAATAAAAACAACTTGAAAAATAAAATATGTTCACAGAAGGTCAAAGGACACTACAAAAAAATGAAAAAGCAGCAAAGAACATAAAAGATAAACTTGATAAAACAAGATTATCAAAATTTAGAAAACTGAGTAGATGAGCTAAATAACAACATGGACATAGCTGAACACAAAATCAGTAATCTGGAAGACAATGTCCAGAAAATCTCCCAGAAGATAAAACAAAAAGTCAAATAGAGCACGAAAGAAAAGTTAAGAAACATGAACGGCACAGTGGCTCCAAAATGATCTCTGCTTTCCAACGGGGAAGAAATACTCGAAGAACAATAAAATAAAATTTCTCTGAGGTAAAAAGGTAAGTTTTAAGAGTGAAAAACCCACCATATGACAAGAAGGATTAATGGAGGAAAAAGATAAATAGTGGATAAACTTCAAGAACAAAGAGATAACATCTGATACGGTATCTAACATGGCATCCAAAAAGCATCCAACGCCCTTCCATGATTAGAGAAGGCAACAAACTCGGAATAGAAGGGAACTCTCTCAACCCAAAAAACCATCTCTGAAAAACATACAGCTAACCTAATACTCACTGTCAAAGATCCCACGCTTTCCCCCTAAGATCAGGAACAAGACAAGGATGTCCACTTGAACCACTTCTATTCAACACCGTGCTACAAATTCTAGCCAGGGCAACCAGCAAGAAAATAAAAGGCACGCAGACTGGAAAAGAAGTAAATCTCTCTCTATTTGCAGATGACATGGTTTTGTATCCAGAAGGTCCCACCAAAAACTATTAGAACTAAAACACAAGCTCAAGAAGATTGTAGGATATAAAATATATAAAATACATAAAAATCAATTGTATTCTATATTCTAACAATGGGCAGTCTGAAAATAAAATTAAGAAAACTATTCTACTTGCAATAGCATCAAAAAGAATAAACACTTAGAAATAATTTTAACAAAAGAAGGGCAAGATCTGTACACTGACAACTGTAAACGTTATTGAAAGAAATTAAAGAGATCTAAACAAACGGAAAGATACCTCACGTTCACGGATTGGAAGACTTAACATTTTTAGGAGGATAATACTCCCAAACTGATCTATAGATTCAGCACAATTGCTATAAATCCCTGCTGGTTTGTTTACAGAAACTAAAAAGCTGATCTTAAAATTCATATAAAAATGCAAGGATCCTGCAGCCAAAACAATCCTGAAAAAGAACAAAGTTGGAGGACTCACACTTCCTGACTTCAAAATTTAAATTACTACACAGCTACAGTAATTAAGACAATGTGGTACTAGCATGGGAGAGGCATATAAATCACTGGTGTAGAATCGAGAGTCCAGAAATAAACTCCTTACGTTTACAGTCAGTTGATTTTTGACAAGGGTGCCAAGACAATTCAATGGAAAAAGAACAGTGTTTTCAAACAAATGGTCCTGGGACAACTGGATATCCACATGCAAAAGAATAAAGTTGGACCCCTTTCCTCACACTACACACAAAAACACAAAATGGATCGTAGACCTAAATATAAGAGCTAAAAGCACACTTAAAAAACCATAGGAGTAGATTTTCATGACCTTATGTTAAATAAGGTCTTCTTAGCTACAACACTAAAAGCATAAGCAACAAAAGAAGAAATAGATAAATTGAACTATTTTAAAACTAAAAACTTTTGTCCTTCAAAGGACACTTTCAAGAAAGTAAAACAACAACCCACAGGAGAAAAATATGTGCAAATCATATATTGATATGGGTCTAATATCTAAAATATATAAAGACCTCTCATAACTCAACAACAAAGAGATAAACAACCCAATTTAAAAATGGACAAAGAATTTGTATGGACATTTCTCCAAAGAAGAAATACAAATGGTCATAAGCAAATGAAAACAATGCTCAATATCATTAGTACTGAGGAAATACAAATCAAAACCACAATGAGATGTCACTTCAAACCCACTAGGATGGCTATAATTGAAATGACAGATAATAGCAAGCATTGACAAGGATGTGCAAAACTCTTCTATACCGCTGCTGGGTTCATAAAATGGTGCACCTGCTTTGGAAAACAGTTTGACAGTTCCTCAAAAATAGTTACCATATGAGCCAGTAATTCTACTCTTCAGTATATACCCCCCAAAAACTGAGAACATACGCCTATGCAAAAACTTGTACATGAATATTCATAGCAGTATTATTCATAATAACCAAAAAGTGGAAACAACCCAAATGTCCATCAACTGATGAATGGATAAATAAGGCTGTGACTAAGTATCAAGAAGAATGATTATATTTACTGATATACATCCATGATGCCATATGATAATCAAAGAGGAGAAAGCTATTTGTCACCATTGGATACAGCTATTACTCCTAACTTTAAAAATTTATTTAAAAAATTTAGGTTGGTACTGCTGGTGGGAATGCAAACTGGTACAGCAACTGTGGAAAACAGTATGGAGACTCCTCAAAAAATTAAAAATAGGGGGCCAGCCTGGTGGCACAGCAGTTAAGTTCGCACATTCCGCTTCGGTGGCCTAGGGTTCACCAGTCTGGATCCCAGGTGCAGACATGGCACTGGCTTGGCAAGCCATGCTGTGGTAGGCGTCCCACATATAAAGTAGAGGAAGATGGGCACGGATGTGAGCTCAGGGCCAGTCTTCCTCAGCAAAAAGAGGAGGATTGGCAGCAGATGTTAGCTCAGGGCTAATCTTCCTCAAAAAGAAAAGAAAAGAAAAGAAATACCACATGACTCAGCCATCCCACTACTGGGTATCTATCCAAAGAACTTGGAATCAGCAATTCAAAAAGACCCATGCACCCCTACGTTCACTGCAGCATTATTCACAATAGCCAAGACATGGAAGCAACTTAAGTGCCCACCAAGTGATGATTGGATAAAGAAGATATGGTATATATATACAATGGAATACTATTCAGTCATAAAAAAGGATAAAATTGTCCCACTCACAACAACACGGATGGACCTTGAGGGTATTATGTTAAGTGAAATAAGCCAGATGGAGAAAGACAATCTCTGTATGACTCCACTCATGTGGAAATTAAACACGTAGACAAAGAGAACAGATTAATGGTTACCAGGGGAAAGGGGGGTTGGGGGTAGGCACAAAGGGTAAAGTGGTGCACCTAAAACACGACTGACAAACAAAGTACAAGCAAAATTTCACAAGGTTGTAAACTATCATAATCTCAATAAAAAGTAAAAAAAAAAAAATTTAGGTTGTTAATTAAAAGGAAAGAACTAACAGCATTTCACCTGCCTTTCTAGTAGAACAGAATGTCAGTGTAGCCCAACAGGCCCGAAGATGACAGGAAAGTTCTATTTTACATAAGAATAGACACTAATAAAAGATAAGTGTGACCATGTTAATCTGGCCATCTAGGAGAATGTCAATATTCTTTAGAAAATGCCTGTTAAGCTATTTAAGGATAGGAGGTCAAGATTTCTGAAATGTACTTTCAAATACTGCAGCACAAAAAAGAAAAAGCAAACTACATTTTTTAAAAAATCAAGCTTCTAAGAACACCTTGTATAATGTTCAAAGATGTAGCTTTCAAGGAAATAATGGACCTGGCATTTAAGAAAAAAAATCTAGTAGACCCTGACAATAAGAACTGCCTCATTCAATCCAACCAATTCAACGACTTAGGAATGTTTTCTTATCAGCGAACCCAATGAAATCATTTGGTTTTGTAATGCCTAATAATGAAACAACCACAATATCGTAAATGCTCAAATGTTTTTGAAGTTTTAGAATAACTTATAAAGCAGAAAAGAATTATAGCTGGAATAACAAACTAAGTATCACATACTTATAATGTAACAACAAAGAACTGAAAGATGAGAGAGGGAGTGGGGTGATAGTTATGAGTCTGTTAAACTCATCTCTTATAATAGGAAGCAAATAGATCTTGTTGACAATTGATTAAATAAGAGGTATATTATTTGAAGTTAAAACAGTAACAGGTAGAAAATCTAAAACATAAATTGTTAACAGTGGCTATCTCTCTGAAGGGTGCAAAGAAACAAATTTTACTCTTTTCTATTACTTCAATTTTTTGTGGGCCAGTACATATAATTACTTTTATGATTTAGCAAATTATATCCTTATACTCTAAAAAATCAAACTATGTTAAAACATATAAGATTATGTAACAATCTGATTTTAAATATTTAGAGGGTCAAACATAGTATTTTGCCACCTGCTATTTTTATTTATCAACATATATCTACAGATCTTTCATTGTTAGGATCTATCTATTTCACTTCCTTTGTCAACTATACAGCATTCCATTGTACGTATGTATTATATTCTATTTAACTAGTGCATACATGAAGGGCAGGCTAGCCCTGGTGGTCCAGTGGTTAAGATTCAGCCCTCTTACTGCCAAAGCCTGGGTTCATTTCCCGGTCAGGGAACCAGACCACCCGTCTGTTGGTTGTCATATTGTGGTGGCTGCATGTTGCTGTGACGCTGAAAGCTATGCTACCAGTATTCCAGCGGGGTCACCCATGGTTGACAGGTTTTGGTGGAGCTTCCAGATTTAAGACAGACTAGAAAGAAGGACCTGGCCACCCATTTCTGAAAATACTGGCCATGAAAACCCTGCGAATAGCAGCCAAGCACTGGCTGATGCAGCGCTGGAAGGTGAGAGGATGGCACAGAAAGACCAGGCAGGGTTCCGCTCTGCTGTCCACGGGGTCGCTAGGAGTCAGAATCGACTCAGTGGCTCTAACAACAATATGAAGGATGTTTTTATTAATTATCTTTAATATCTTTACACTGAGTGTCTGTTAGAGCAGACCTCGTTCTGGCATTGGAGATACAAAAGTTAACAAAGTCCTTGACCTGATGGAGTTTACATTCCAGCGGGGGAGGGAGAGTCAGATAAAGAAGTAAATTATAGCAGGTTAGCTGGTGATAAGACTAAGGAGAAAAACAAAGTAGGACACAGGAGTTACTGCGTGGGGTGGGCAGGGAGGAGTTGCTATTTTATACAGTGTAGTTAGGGTAGGTCTCTCTAACAGGGTGAATTTAAGCAGAGACTAAGGAAAACTGAGGGAGCAAGCCATGCTGATATCTGGGGAAAGAATATTAAGGCAAAGGCAACAGCAAGTGCAAAGGCCCCGAGGTGGGAGAAGCCCAGGTGTGGACAGAACTTGATGAGGCAGGGAAATAGTAGTAACAGACGAGATGTCAGAGTGGGAGGAAACAGACTATGCAGGGCCTTATGTGCCATTTTAAGAACTTTCAAGCAGGGGAGTGGCATGACTGGATTTATGTTTCAATAGGATCACTCTGGTCTGCTGAGAACAGATTAAAAGGAAACAAAGGTAGGAGCAGAGTCCAGTTAGGAGGCTGCTGCCATAATCTCAGTAGGAGACGTTCAGATTTGAGTGGTAGTAATGAAGGGGGTTAGAAGTGGTAGGATTCTGAACATATTTTCAAGGTAGTATCAATCACACTTGGTAATGGATTTGGATTAGAGGTATAAAATAAAGAGAAGAGACAAGAATGACTCAGAGGTTTTTAAACAATTAGAAGGAGAGAGTTGACAATTATTGAGATGTTGAAGGCTGTGGGAGAAATGGGTTTGGAGTGGTGGGATAAAATGAAAAATTCAGTTTTGGACATGTTAAATTTGATATGCTTATTAGACATAAGGAGAAAATGGCTAGAGGAAACTGACTGCACAGGTCTGGAATTCAGGACAGGGCTCTGGGCTAGAGATACAAACTTAGAAGTCTCCTACATATGGGTGGTAATTACAGCAAAGAAACTAAACAAGATCAGGTAGAGAATGAAGGTAGACAATAGTCTGAAGACTGAGCCTTGGGGCACTCCAATGTTTAGGGATCCGGGAAATGAGGAGCAACCAAAAGAGTGGAAGCCCACAGAAGAGCATATCTTTGAAGGAGGGCGTGATCAACTGTGGCTAATGAAGCACGGTGGATAAGTTCTGAGGACTGACCACTGGATTTAGCAATGTGGAGGTCACAGATACCCTGTGCTAAGTTCCTCTGAAACACTGGGAGAGGGAAACTGCTTCCAGATTTTTCCAATTATAAACAATACAACAAACATCTCTGTGTAGTTTTATGGGAATGGAATTTCAGGACCCAAGGATATGTAAACTTAACAATGAGATACAATACCAACTTGTCCAAATGACTGTACCAATTTATTGTCGGTATAAAACTACATGTGTGTCTAAAACATCACCTACACCGACAATGATCAAACTTAGTAATCTTTGCCAGTTTGATAGGTCAAAACATTATCTTGTTTTATTCTGAATTTTTCCAGGGCTAAAGTTAAGCATTTTTCCACATTGCCATTTGCCTTTTTTTTTTCTGTAAAATTGCCTGGTCATAGCCTTTGCTTATTTTTTTAGGAAACTGCTGGCCTTCCTATTAATTCATAGCATTTCTTGTATATTAATGTTAAAGAAAGGAAAAAGCAAAAGAGTTATTAATAAGCTTATATCCTGGCTGGAACTGCAGAGAGGCAGAGAGAAACAGAACTATATCAAAGCATTTAAGAGCTTTGGTTTTTATACTGTTTCCATGTTCCTTCTTCAGACATGATCGTTTTCTTACTCCTCTCTGACAACTCTCTTCCAAGTGAGAACAATCTGGCTATAGCATCTGAAACTCCTTTGACAGCCTGAGTGTGCTAGCTGACAGGACTAAGCAGGTGGTAGTCCTTCATATGCATCCACCACAAGCCTGCATGCCCAGACCTTTTATGGAAGGCTTACATTAGGAAACCGAGTTCTCACTGATTGAAATGCTGTGTATTTAACTATATGCCTGTCACACAGTAGGCATTCAGCAAATATTCGTGGAATGGATAAAGGGAACTCCTCTCAAGAGAAAAGGAGGTAGTTTTTAAGGCAATAAAAAAATCAAAAGTGCAAATAACCCCCTGATCATCTAGGGCTTTGCACGACAAAGTTAGATCTAAGATGAAGATTTAACAAGTACCAGTGAATAGTAAGGAAAGAATGAAATATATACACAAAGACAGACAGATACATTCTCTAAAACAATACTATAGAGTGCTGCATCCTCATGCAAACTTCCATATTGCAGTCAGGCCCACTCACAATATTGTATCGGTCAATTCTCCCATTTTGCATTGCTCCCTTCTACCCTAAATTTTCCTGGCTAAAATTATACTGTCTTCACACAAGAAGTTTCTCCATTCCTTTGATGATTACAAAGTTCTGTGTTTTTAAAAAGTTGTATTATCTTTTTCTTGAGGAAAAGCAATAATAACTAAAAGAAAGTATTCCAAACAATGACGATAGTTCCCTACCTAATTATTTTATTTTTATTTCCTTTTCTTAAGAAACCCACAATTTTCATGGCCTTTTTGAATACAATTGCATGTGGGTTAATGACTCAGAATACACAGAGCAAATAGAGAGGAAACTTAAGATTACAACTGGAGAAAATGAACCAGTAAAAGGGAGGAAATTTGGATCAATGGTGATTTTAGCTCTCCAAGATGCCTCTAAAAATGGAAGTATAGGGCAATGGGGCTTTCTCTTGCTTTAAACCATCCTTGCCAACAAACATGTACTTGGAAGGGCACAGAAACCAAGAAAAGTAACAACTTTTGAGTCAAACTACACTATAAATTTGGTAAATAAAAATAGAGTCAAACTTCCATAATACTTGAATTCTTGTTCTTCAAGGAGGGAGAAAGAAGCAAGCAAGGAGAAAGGAGCAAACAGGTAGCCAAATATTCCTGGAAAAAGTAACCGTGCCAACACTCTCAAGAAGCGAGAGAAGGCAAGCATGTAGGTCACTCAAATACCACAGAGGGGAAATCACTGGTAAGCATGCTATCGAATGCCTGCCTACACATTAAAATTGTACTGACTTGAATAGTGCTTTAAATAAGTGATGGCTGGAGTTTGGAGATTTTATTTTTAATTATATAAGTACTTTGGTTGTAACGGAATTTGATCTGTATTTTCTTTATTTCTCTGTCAACCTAAGATTGTGATTTCCTTCCCATGGTTTTCTCAGACTTTGACAAAGCAGTCTCTTTCAGCCCTGAGTAAAAGCACATTACCTTTACAAGTGACACAGAGTTAGAAAAGTCATTATCTCTCTTAAAATAATTATTCAAACTTCATCAAGGAGCTCCAGGGCAACAAGAATCTGCATAAACTTGGCCTCAGCACTCACTGAAACGAAAGTGAAGCAGAGGCCGGCTCCCCTCTGCGCCAGCTGCTCCGTGTCCAGCCGAGGTTTGGCTAACATCACTGACATCAGGGTTGGCAGAGCCGACTGCTCCTCCGATACCTCCTTTGCAGCGCTGCCATCCAAACCATAGAGGGGCTGCTCTACTCGCCGCTGGAAAACATTAAAGAAAACACACAAATTACAGGAGAAAGAACATCTGACACTGCCAAAACATGCAATAGATTAAAACACAGTTATCAAATATAAGAAGGATGCTATTTTTTAAAAACACCTTCTCTGAAAACAAATATGGAGAGCATAACATCATCGTGACTGGATTATAATCCACCTACAAACCTGAGTTAATATCTCCAGAAAATTACATTTTAATGGTTCTATATTTACATAACTCTGAATCTGCAGGTTACTTTGTAGAGGTCAACAAATCATCTTCATAATACCCTCAATCCTACAAAGGAAATGTTATTTCTATCCTGTAGGTAATGGAGATTTAAGACATTTGTCTCCCACTTTATAGGTAGAGCTTATTTCACTCTCAATCTATTCTCACCATACTTAGATGCAAAAATCTAAAATAAATACAAGTAAAACAAATTCCATAGTACACTAAAAGAATCACATGCCACAATTACGTATAGTTTATTCCAGAAATGTAAGGATGGTTCATTATTAGCAAATCTACTAATGTAATTCATTACATTAATGTTAGGGGGAAAAGACAATCAAGATTCTTCCCTTTAGATGCCAAAAAGCATCTGCACGTTGTTGGGCAACTTAAAAAGCAAAAAAAAAAAACCAGAAGTCTCCATCTTTAATACAACAAAGAAGATTTTTTCAGAAATCAACGCAAATACACTTAAAGGTATTATACTAGAAACACTTGCATTAAAGTTAGGAACTAGACGGGTTAACATATTAATATCATAGTTATACAACATTATCATAGAAGTTTTAGCCAATGTGGTAAGGAAAAAAATATGACATATAAACACTGGAAAACACTAAAGTTAAAAAGTGTCATTTTTGGATGATATAACTATTCACAAAGGAAAAACAACACAGAGTTCCAGAGGATGACCAAATATAAAATAAACATACAAAAATCAATAGTTTCTCCATATACCAACAACAATTGACTATAATCAGAACATGTAATGGAAGAAAAGCAGATTCAAGATTTTAAAAAATCTATAAAATACTTAGAAATAAACTTAAGAAATATGCAGATTACATATAAAGAAAAGCTTCATTGACGGATATAAAAGATGACAAATTAAAAGGCGATACCATGCTTTCGGGTTCAAATTTTATAGACGCCAAGTTCCTCTAAAAGTCAATGCTCAGGCTGTTTATTTTTTCGTTTTGCCTATTTCTTTTGTTTTGTTTTGCAAGAGAGTGTCATGGTGGGATAGTGATCATTTAGATTCTCTCTTGCTCTCTTTTGGGGGGTTGTTTTTGTAGATTATCACAAATTCATTCTGAGGTTCACATGAAAAAACAATCAAAAATAGCCACATAATTTTTGGTAAAGAATATCAGGGGAAACTTAGTCAAGTTTCTATTAGCTATTAAAACTTACTACAAAGCAATATTAACTAAATCAGTCTAATACTGGTACAGGAGTAGACAGACTGATCATGGTACAGAATAAGAAATTCAGAAACAGACCCATATAATAGGGATGCATAATTTGTGATTAAAGTGTATTTCAAATTAGCAGGAACTTTTTAAGAAGATGGTAGGATATTTGCATAAGTATTAGAAAAAAAAGGAAAAGTAAATTGCTTCCTTATACGTAAAAATTATGAGAAAATATAAACAAATGTTTTTATGACTTTCTAGTGGTAAAGGGCTTTTTAAACATGACATTAAAAACATAAACCATATAGGAACATTTAAGAACACAAAACCAGTAAATCATAAAGGAAAAACACTGATAAATTTGACTACTTCAAACAGTTTTACTTCTGTGGTGAATGCCAACATAAAGTTAAAAGACAAAATTACAAACAGATAAAAATATTTACAATGTTAATGACGATGTGTTAACAATCTTAATAAATAATGTGCTCCTATCCATCAGGAGGAAAAAACAAATACTCCAATAAATAAATAGAAAAGGACCTGAACAAGCATTAAAAGAGAAATCCAAAAGACCATTAAACATATGAAAAGATCACTAATCTTTTCACTAATATCACTAATGAAGAAATGCAAGTTAAAACAAGGTATTTTTCTCACTGGCAAAGATTACAATGATAAAATTCAGTATCAGAAGGGAATATACAACTGGGACTCTCAAACTGCTGATAACTTGCTAACAACTACGTGATGACATTTTAAAGTGAGCGGATCCTTTCACTTGGGAATTATACTGTGGAAATTTATCCAAAGGGAGAAAAACTGCTAGGTACAGATGTATATACAAGGACATTCATTAGAGCACTATTTATAGAATATAAAATGTTTATAGGATATTAGCTAAATAAATACAACAGAAATGAGACCTATTATACGAACATACATGCATACATAATATGCCCACTAAACTCTTTACAATAATAGTTCTTTTGGAGGGTACTTTCTATTTTACCACTTCTCAATTGTTGGACTTTCATAATTAGCCTGTATACCTTTATCAGGAAAAACTATTTAAAATAAAAGTAAAACAAACTAACCAAAATGATCCTGACACAGGAATTTAGTTTTTTAATCTACGAGTAGAGTCCATCTCCTTAATACCAACACTCCTACCCTACCAAATGCAATAGTTTAAATTCCGGCTCCAGAACATCTGTGATACTGCTCACAATATTCTCACTGCTTGGGAGGATGTGTCTCTGAAGCTGCAATATTAAAATTAATCACTCTGTTATGTATTCAATAAATACTTTCCAAGGGCTGAACAATTTAAAAATATTTCTGAAGATACAGCAGGCTAGAATGTTTGAACCAATCTTCCCTTAGAAGACAACTATAAAGACAGGACAAAATATGGAAAAAAAGATATTAAAAACATCAAAGAATTGATAAAATAGTAGGGATCTGCCAGGGCAAAACCTAAGGGAAATTAAGAACAAGACAGGTAAAGAAATACCAAAGTCACATTTGCCCTAAGGGTACCTGCAGATCTTGAATTTCCACTTCCAAGGCACCATGTTGCCAAGTGAAGAGTCACAGGCCAAAAGCTCACTCAAGACAGGGGGTTCAATAGGAAACCTTTCCCTTTCAAGCTATCAGGGAAGATGTAAACCAGAAGAAAAATTTCCCCCACCCTCAGAGAACTGCAAGGAAGGTGCTTTGGCAACGCAAGGGGCGGGAGTTCTCCTGAAAAATGTCAACACAATCGAAAACAATACTGCCTGAGTGGTTGAAACAAACAAACCAACCAAACAAACAAAACACAAGCCGTGAATTCAGTAGTGTAAAGTAGTGCTATACTGGTAGAATCTCTAGGCACTAGGAGGAAGCAAATAAGAATTCTCCCTGGAGGAACACATCTTCATCCTAGATCTCAAAGAAACTTCACAAGTAATTTTTCAAGAAGAATGAGTGGCACAAAGTAAAAAAAGAAAAGAAAAAGCATAAAAGAAATAAAGCCCTGAGTAACAACTAGGAAAAACAGGAGACAGCAGAAACAAATTCATAAAAACTTCAAACACCAGGATTATCAGACACAGATTATAAAACAATTATGTCTACTAGATTAAAAACAAAAAAAGACAGCTTTGAAAATCTCTGCAAACAAATAAAATAAAAAAAATTAAGAATTCAGTTGGGTTAACAACAAATTAGATACAACAAAACAAAGAATTTGGGAATTGAAAGGCAAGAAACTATCCAGAATGGAGCATATAGAAACAAAAAGAGAATAGAAAAAGAAGTTGAGGTATAGTGATAAAGTGAGCTGGTCTGACATATGGTTAATTGGAATTTCACAAGGAGGAGAACAAAGAGAACAGGGCAGGGATAATATTTGAAGACACAATGGCTAATAATCATCCAGAATTGGTGCAAGACACCAGCCCACAGATACCAGAAGCCCAACAAATCAGAAGCAAGAGAAATAAGGACACATTATAGTAAAATTGCAGAATACCACAGAGAAAGATTTTAAAAGCAGCCACAGGGGAAAAAAAGCAGATACGTTCAAAGAAACAACAAGTAAATGAAAGGCATTTTCTCAATAGTAACAATGGGAACCAGAAGACGGTAATCATATACTCAACTGTGTTAAAAGAAAAAAATGCCAATCTAGAAATATACGCAGCAAAAATATCTTTCAAGAATAAGGGCAAAATAAAGTTATTTAAGCAAACAAAATCATTAACCTCCAGCAGACACATAATAAAAGAATACTGAAGGAGTACTTTAGGCAGAAGGAAAGTGACCATAGGTAGAAGGTGTAACATGCACAAAGGAAAGAAGTACAAAGAAAGAGGTGAGTATACAGATAAATCTAAATGAACACTGACAGTAAAAAATAATAATGAGGTGTTATAAAGCTAAAAACAGGCAAAAGGAAAACATACACTACCACCACCAAGGCAGTAGCAGGTAAATAAAGTTAATGTTCTGAGGTCATCATTTATTTGTGAGGGGGATAAAGACACTATTAACATCAAACCTTGACTATTAAAGATACATGTGGTAATTTCTTTTTTCTTTTTTACTTAGGAAGATTAGCCCTGAGCTAACTACTGCCAATCCTCCTCTTTTTGCTGAGGAAGACTGGCCCTGAGCTAACATCCATGCCCATCTTCCTCTACTTTATACGTGGGATGCCTACCACAGCATGGCGTACCAAGCAGTGCCATGTCCGCACCCAGGATCCGAACCAGGAAACCCCGGGCCACCAAGAAGCGGAACCTGTGAACTTAACCGCTGCACCAGCAGGCAGGCCCTACATGTGGCAACTTCTAAGAGGAACACCAAACAGGACCTAGCTACTGGTGGAGAAGGAAAATATGAAATGATTTTAAAAATCAATCCAAATGGAAGAAAAAGGAACACAGAACAGGCAGGAAAAATAGAAAACACATTAAAAGATGGTATATTTAAACTCAATATAACAATAATTCTATTAAACATAAGTAAGATAAATGCTGAAGTTAAAAATATTTTACATTGAATAAAGAAAAAAATTAAACTATATGATATCTGTCAGATACACTGAAAACATAACAATGAAAGTCGATAGTATAAAAATGGATTTATATCATACAATGGTTTAGATACATTAAATATCACATAAACTGCATTTAGAGCAAAAAGCATCACAAGAGATGAAGAGAGTCATTTAATAATACACAGAGCAAAAATATAAATACATACAGGAAGAAAGACAACTCCCACAATCATGAGAGACATAAATACACCTCTCTTAGTAACTGGTAGAGCAAACAGCCAAAATGCAGAATAACAGAAGATTTATGCACTGTGATTAAATGTTACGATTAACAAAAATGACTATGATAAAACTAAACTATTTTGTTTAGGGGTGCATACATGGATGGTCAAATTATATGGAAAAGCAAATAAATAACCATAAAAATTAGAACAGTGCTTATTTCTAGGGTAGAGGGAGGGGGTTGTGATCAGGGAAGAGTATACAGGCTTCCAGGGAGCTGGAAATATTTTACTTCTTGACCTAAGTAATGATCAGATGACATTAACTTTATAATCATTTCCTTTAAATTTTTTTTGTGAAGGATCAAACAAATATTTTAGGCTCTTCAGGGCACATATCATCTCTGTCATATATTCTTGGTCTCTAAAACTCTTCAAAAATCTAAAAATCAGGAGCCAGCCCAGTGGCATAATGCTTAAGTTCACACACTCCATTTAGGTGGCCCGGGGTTCGATGGTTCAGATCCTGGGCGCAGACCTACACACCTCTCATCAAGCCATGCTGTGGCAGGAGTCCCACATATAAGGCAGAGAAAGATGGTCATGGATGTTAGCTCAGAGCCAATCTTCCTCAGCAAAAGAGGAGGATTGGCAGCAGATGTTAGCTCAGGGCTAATCTTCCTCAAAAAAAAAAAAAATCTAAAAATCATTCTTAGTTTGCCAGCTGTGGGCTACAGTTTACCAACTCCTACAATCAAATTTCATGTTTTATGTACTTTAACAAAAAAATACAGAAGAACCACTTAGGGGGAAAAAGTTAAAGTAATTCTTTACCCATCTATTCTTCCCTTTCAAGAGTCTTGAGCACCCACTGTGTGCCAAGCACTGTATTGGGGTGTTAAGAGACTGAAAACTGAACAAGATATTATTTCTTCCAGGTCAAGTGGGGGAAACAGTTAAAATAATTACACCTTTATGTAATAAGTACTGTGAGAGATGAAAGAGCAGTAAACAAAACAAAGACCCTGCTCCCATGGGATTAACATTCTAGTGGGAGAAGATGGGTGACAGATTAATTGTATAGTTAAAAAAAACTCATGTACGATGTTAAAAGTCAGGGCAGTGGCTCTCCTCGCTAGCAGGGAGAGGGCTAATAACTGGAAGGTAGCATAACGGAGGCTTCTCGGGGGCTGGTAAGATTTGGTTTCTTATGCTGGTAGTATGTGAAAATTTAGTAAGCTATAGACTTACATGTGTACTCTTCTATATGTATAAATACGAACCAACGAAAAGATTTAAATAGATATCAAAATTTAAGTATATATGTCAGGTGGTAATAACTAAAATTTAAAATAAAGCAGGATTAGGGCCACAGTGACAAGGTATGAGAGACTGCTATTTTAAAACTGACCAGGGAACATCTCTCTGACAAGGTCATTTCTGAGCAATAATCTGATGAAGAGATTGCTAATCATGCTCTTCCTGGAAGAGGGAACAGCAAGTACAAAGGCCCTGAGGCAAAAGAGTGCTTTGCAGTGTTCAAGGAACTTCAAGGAGGCCAGTGTGGCTGCAGTGGCATGAGGGAGAGGGAGGACAGTTGGAGATGTCAGAGTCAGGTGAGCAGGGGAGCACCGATCACACGGGAGCTTCTAGGCCACGTAAGCCAGAGTAATCTGGACCAGCAGCTTTGAGCAGAGGCCCGTGAGGATCTGTCCTAACTTTTTAACAGAAATCACGCTGGCTACTATATTGCGAGTGCCTGAGACAGGGGCAGAAATGAGACGACCACTTTGGAGGATAATGCAGAGAACAAGAAGGATAGAAAAATGGTCAGATTCTGATATATTTTAAAGGAAAAACAAGAGTTACTGATGGATTAGATATGGGGCATGAGGCTGTGACCTGAAAAACCAGACAGAGTAAAATGTCCCTGAGCAGGACAGGGGAGCCTGCAGGAAGAGTGGTTTGTTGTTTTGATAGTGCAGGGGGAGCAAGAGTTCCTTTGTGGACGTTCCCAAGCTGTCTATTAGATATATAAGTGGAAATGTCAAGTTGGATACCTAATTATCAGGGAGACCAGTGCCCAAGTGAAGGGCTGGTACGTTCATGCATCCTGATAGGCAGGTATGGACGCTGATGCAAGCAGCTTGGTCGATTTGGTGAGGGGCATGTAAAAGTTTTCTTCTCATTGCTCCTATTTCCTCAGTAAAATAAGAAAAGTAAAGCCATCAGTTGAGATAGTAGAGAGGAAGTACTGTTGGAGGCTTGCAGGAAATAACAAAAACATGACATAATCATACAAATATTCATCTAGGAAAGGTAACTAGGCAAATAAAGTAGGGTTGGCAGGCAGTTAGGGGTGCACACGAGATTAGTGCTCATGAACTTAATGTGAGACTAGCCAGCAGGTGCGTTTTCCTCCTACTATGCTTGAGTGGCTTAGAGGCAGGCAAGGGAAAGGTAGAGAACTAGATTTAACCAAGACTGGGTTTTTTCAGGCAAGTATGATGCAGAGAGACTGGGAAAGGGGAATGGAGGGGTATGCACAAATCAATGATTCTAACAATGAAGCACAGAATCTAAGCTGGGAGAATAAAGGGCTTCTCGGTGCAATGGAAAAGGGAAATTAAGGTTCGGTTCCTACTTCAACATCTAATATATACTTAGATTTGCATAATGATGATGAGGCCCAGCCAGCATTCAAATAGCTGGCAGAAATGTCTATAGATCATTGCAGTCATCTCTTTTGTCTTCACCTAAGACTTGACCTAAACTGGCAAATGACAGATGGGTAGTCACACTATTAAAAACCAAATAAAAAAAATCTATTTCAGGGAGAAAAAAGTAATAGACACCAAAATTTTACAAAACATATATGTCCTAAATAGGTAACTATACAATCTTGTTTAACATTTTTAAAACTTTAACTGGTTTAAAACTTAAGAAAAATAAAGACACGGGCCTCCCAGTGTCCCTGTCTCCCTAACAGTTATCTAACAAATCTCACCCTAACCAAACAGAGCTATACATCAGACACTTCTAACATTTTAAAATAGGGCAAGAATGACAAAATAATAGCAAAAATTTTCAAGTTGAATACATTTCCATAAGTACTTTAATAATTAAAACCACACTAATGAATGCATGTTTTTATGAGACAGTAGATGGAAAGAAGTGCATTTTAAAATACTTTAACAATACGGAAGACTAAATCACTTAGGAAAAGAGCGGTATTAACCAACTCTGCTGAGGCAGAGAAAAACAACTTTCCTAAACAGAGACCTAGGATGAAAACTCCTGATCTTAGGGATACCCTTTGTGCTCCAAGATCCCACCGCAATACCTGAGGCATCAGTAGACATAACAGACTCTTGAGTACAGAAGTCTTCTACGTACTAATAAATTATCAAAAGGCACTCAAGCAAATTAACAGAAAATCCTACATTAGCTAGCTCAGGGATTCTCAACCTTGGCACCAGTGACATTTTGGACCAGATATTCTTTGTTATGGGGGCCTATCCTGTGTGGACTGGAGGATGTTTACCACCATCCCTGGCCTCTGCCCACTAGATGCCAATGGCACCACCCCCCCCCCCCCCACCTCCTAGCTGTGACCAAAAATGACTCCAACACTGTCAAATGTCCCCTGAGGGGCAAAACTACCCCTGGTTGAGAACTACCAACTTAGCTATAATGTTTTTAAGACTTTCACATCTCACTTATAGGCAAGAAACAAACCTATCTCAAATGTGTATAGTATTACCTTTTCTACTATAAACTGAGTAAGCCTTGAAAATAAAACAAATGCCAGGAGTGGACCAAACATCTTTAAGTCTGGCAAGGATAAAAACCTACTGTTTGGATTGAAAATCACTTCCTTGACAGAAGACTGAGCTGTAGGCTTACAGGCAATTTCTTATACTGAGAGAATGGTTAGCTCTTGTAAAATTTAACTTACTGATACAGATTTGAATTTGAATAAGTGATCCATAGGTAATACTATGAACTTGTCTCCTTAATGCCTCATTCCCAATAGGGAATGAATGGAAGAGAAACTCCTTGAGTGTTCCTGGGGCTTCTTGTCTCCTACAATAGGTGTCAAATTTCTCCAGGTGAATGCTTACCGGTAAGGGATTGGATAAGGAATGTTGCGGTGAGGATCGTGCAACTGGTGGAACACTTCTGCCAGGGCTGGTTCCTGGCCCGCTTCCCCCAGCAAACTGGCCAACAGGGAAAAATGGATATGAATAATTCAAAACAGTACTATGCTTCAGATAAGGAGAGTAAAAGATTAACACACAAACAGGTCTTAATTATCTATGGCCCCTTTAAGTCAATACATCTTATTCTATAGAGAAAATGCCACGTAAGTCAAATTTTTCTATCTTTTCACTGAGATTTTTAAGAAGGAGCTCCAGCAGAAATGTATCAGATATAAAGAAAACATGGCTAGAAAGCTGCAGGTATACACGGTTTTGAAAACATAAGAGAAGAATGTTTTCCCTTCTTGTCTCAAAATACACGAAGCAGGAATACAGCGGTACAGTGGATGTTAGCGTCTTCTTTAGCAACCACTAACGATGGGTCAGTGAGCTCACTACAGGTTCCACTGGACTAAAGGGAAGAGGACAAAAGAAGAGTCCAAGTCACTCAACTCCAATCTTTGTCAGACACGAAACCTAGTCTGGCCAAGAGAAAAATCACCTCATTTGTGAATTTTTATATCATCACAGACAAGACACATCATAAACAAATTTAAATTTTGGAAGTCAGCAGCAGTTTCCTCTGATAGACAGAGATGGGGCAGCATTAGATTGATGAAGATGGGGAGGAAGAGGAGGAAAGCACAGTAAAGGCAAAATACTGCTCTCTAAAGCCTTAAGTGAACCAAAGAATTTAGGTTTTAAATGATCACTACAGATTTTTTTTTTCCAAAAAATTTAACTTACCTCAAAGTAATCACTAATTTTATGTCCCCTAGGAGTGCCTTTCCCTGAAAACGAAACCAAAGTAAGTATAATTTTTCCAATAACACATGTAAACCATCATTCACTACAATGCATTATGTATTCAATAAGTGCATACACTGTTATCAATTCAAGTGTCAGCTTCACTTTTAACAAACTAGCCAAAATACCTATATCCTAAAAACAGAGACAGTTTCCTCCATATAATAAAAGACTGAATAAGCAGTAAAAGGAAGACTTTTGCACAGCTTGCTTTCCTTTAAGATTCACTAATCTTTCTTTCATAAATACACTAACAAAACTTATGCCCCAACTGTGAATCAAGATAAAACTAATCGATAATCCACGCTCCCAACTAAAAGAACAAAGAATTCAAAGCAAACTCATCAGAACTAAAGGGTTTATTCTATTCCACAAAAAGAATTTATGTGACCTTGTCACTTTCGGAGAATTTCCCCCCTAAAAGAAAAAAGTGATTCATAAATTTAAAAAATAATAAAAACACACAAAAAACCCCTGGGACCTCCATTTCTTAGAATGAGGGAGAAGACAAACCAAACCATGTATTCTTTCTTTAATTACATAAAGATGTTTAACATTATAACCATTATATTTACAGATTTATTCCACTGTGCACCAATGTTCAACTAAATAAGTGACACGGAAGAATAGGTGGAAAGGACAGCCATGTAAAATGAAATTATTTCTGGTCACATACTATTAACAAATCACTGATCTAATGCAAGACATAGTTAAAACTCCAATGTTACCTCTTATCTGTACAATACATGCTTAGTCTGAGAAAAACCTGTGGCAAGATTGTTAATTTACAACAGGGAAAACAAGAGTCCCCAAAGAAATGACACTGTTTTGTCAAGCATGTATCAAATCGCAAGTCTGTAATAAACAGCCTGATATTCCCTTAAGGTACACAAATCTCCTTTGTTAGGAACCCCTGTACACAAACTAATTACTCAGTGTGAGTTTGAAAATTCTAAGAACATAAGAATTTAGTATTTTTATTGGTGTGAAATTATTACTACCTTGGCTAGTTTCATATGGTTCAGCTTTTCTTTTCCGGTTTCGCTGGTCATTCTGCTTTTTCTCAGGAGTCTGTTAAATACCATATACATCAGAATTAGCATTTTGCTAAATTTTTCACATTACAAAAATTAGAGAGAACAAAATATCAAATTTATAAGGAGATTTAACTGGCACAGACAAGTCCTAAATCCACGTTCTGCTCTTAAAGTAGCGTCATGGAAAAGTGTAGAGTCTGGAACCAAATCATCTATGTAATTTTTGGCAAACTTAAATTATCAGAGCTTCAATTTACTCATCTGTAAATCACGGTTGCTGGAAAGCTTAAATAAGATAATTCATAAACCACAAATGTAGTACAAATATCTAGCATACAGAAGGCTCTCGGACAGCAGCTGTTACAATATTTATACTTTAAAAGAGCTTAAATTTCTGTTTCAAAAAGGAAAGATATACATAATCAATCAACTGGCTCTAATTTATTGAAAGCTTTATCTAAGTGCAAAGTAGGTAGCTGCAGATTTGGACCCATATCCATGCAACTAGGTTATCTGCCTAAAAAACACAATTTTCAGCCAGACTACAGTGATCCACGCTATTGAAGTGCAGTCCTGCATTGCTTAACGACGGGAACACGTTCTGAGAAATGCGTCATTAGGTGATTTGGTTGTTTTGTGCACTTACACAAACCTTGGTGGTACAGCCTACTACACACCTAGGCTTTATGGTACTAATCTTATGGGACCACTGTCATATATGCGGTCTGTCGTTAACCGAAGCGTCGTTATGTGGCACATGACTGTACTACCAAATGTGAAAATTCAAGGATACTTAAGCTAATTCAGTTACAACTGCAAGTTTTTGCCCTTCATTGATGGCAACTAAGCAAAAAAATTTTTAAAAAGAAAAGAAAGACAACACCTATACATGGTTATAATAATAAAAACCCATCAGGGCCACCTCACAGCTGTATAGACACGAAGAGCACACAACTCAAAGGGGAGCCGTTCACACAGACCCTAGCAGTGCCCCTAGAGTTATGCAGTGTTATTTAACCCAGACTGCAAGTGTGGGACTATGAAAAGCCTTGTAATGGGTGTGGCTTCTTACCTCTACTTCTTTATCACTCAAGGACCCCACGCTGCACAAGCTCTGGTTGGAAGACTCACTATTGAGTGGCCCCTGGAAAGAAAAAAAAAAAGCTAATTTAAGATGACAGCAAAACTGAGGAAGAAGCCTGACTTTGATGTCTAAATCAGCTCAAAGAGGCCAAGAGTTAACTGCAACACCTCCAAGCCAACTTGAAAAGAACTCAATCAACTATAGTACAGTGCCCTCATGTTAAAATTCTCTTGCTACTATTATTTTCATTTCCTTTACAAACTCTGTACTCATGTACAGATTTTCCCTTCTAGAGCACTTTCAAATGTAGTGACTTCACTCTTTAAGGAAAATAAGAGGGGAAATCAATTCTCTTGGCCTCTTGTATCTGAAAGCTGAGATGCTAAGGAGTGCATTAAGGGTTCCCTATGAAGGGGGGTCAGGGACCACAATGAAAGAAACACTTTTTCTGAGTCATGCTTTAAGGAGGCATGACTGCTAGCTCAAAAAACAAAGTTATGAGAGACTGACTCTGCTGGCTGGCTCCTCAGTGAAATTGGTGAAAATTATTTCATAAACAACCATTTAAAGCCTCTAGAAATGGTCCCTAAGGGCAAACGGCAAATGAAGAAATAATTATTCAATAAAATCTATGAAAATTCAGTTGAAAAGTAAGTTTGTGGTATTTGAACCAAGACCACTCTCTCTCTCCCCCTCCCACCTCAACAAGGCTCTAGACTGCTGTAGCCAAGAACACAGGGCTCCCCCTTCCCTCAGCTCTCAGTCCAATACTCTCCTCGCTGTTGGGTAGATTCAATGGAATCTCTATCAGAATCTCAGCTGGCTTCTTTGTAGAAACTGACAAGCTGATCTAAAATTCTTAAGGAATTACACGGGACCAGCATAGGCAAAACCTTGTAAAAGAACAAAGTAGGAAGACCCATTCCCTGACTTCAAAACTTACCATAAAACCATAGTAATCAAGACAGTACAGCACTTGCATAAAGACAGATCATTGGAATGAAATTGAGAGTCCAAAGATAAATCCATAATGTACAGTCAAATGATTACTGACTAAGGTGCCAAGACCATTCAACAGGGGAAAGAACAGTCTTGTAACAAACGGTGCTGGGACAACTGGATAACCACAGGTAAAAAAGTTAGACCTTTACCTCACACTATAAACAAAAATTTACTCAAAATAGCTCAAGGACTGAAATGTAATAGCTAAAACTATAAAATTCTTAAAAGAAAACAGGTAAATCTTCATAACCTCGGATTAGGCAAAGAATTCTTAGATATGACACCAAAAGCGCCAATTACAAAAGAAAAGAGATAAATTGGACTTTTTCAAAATCAAAAACCTATGGTTGAAAGGACACTACCAACAAAGTAAAAAGACAACCCACGAAATGGGAGAAGGTATTTGCAAATCACATATCTAATAAGGGATTTGTATGCGGTATAAAGAATTCCTACAATAATAAAAAAACAGATAACCCAATGTAAAAATGAGCAAAAGATCTGAATAGATATTTATCCTAAGATGATATACAAATGGCCAATAAACACATGAAAAGCAGCTCAACATCATTAGCCAACAGGGAAGTACAAATCAAAACTACAATGTAATATCACTTCACACCTACTAAGATGGCTAGAAGCAAAAAGACCACAAGAGGTGCCAGCCCGGCCCGTGCCAGCAGCTAAGTTCGCGCGCTCTGCTTCGGCAGCCCAGGGTTTTGCCGGTTCGGATCCTGGGCCGAGACATAGCACAGCTCGTCAGGCCACACTGAGGTGGCGTCCCACATGCCACAACTAGAAGGACCCACAACTAAAATATACAACTATGTACCAGGGAGCTTTGGGAGAAGAAGGAAAAATAAAATCTTTAAAAAAAAAAAAAAAAAGACCACAAGAAGTGCTGGCAACAATGTGGAGAAACGGGAAGCCTCATACACTGCTGGTGGAAAAGTAAAATGGTGCAGCTGCTTTCAAAAACAGGCAGTTCCACAAACAATTAAACAGAGTTAGTATATGACCCAGAATGCTACTCCTAGGTATACACTGAAGAGAAATGAAAACATATACAGAGAAAAACTTGGACACAAATGTTTATAGCAGCATTATTCACAAAAGTCAAAAGGTAGAAACAACCCAAACGTTTGTCAACTGATAAACAGATAAACAAAATGTGATATATCCACACGGTGGAATATTATTTGGCCATAAAAGGGATTCAAGTATTGATGCATGCTACAACATAGACGAATCTTGAAAACATTTTGCTAAATAAAAGAATCCAATCACAACAGACCACATATTAAACGATTCCATTCATATGAAAATCCCAAACAGGGAAATCTAAGACAGACAAAGTAAGTTAGTAGTTGCTTAGGGTGGGAATGGGGAGAGATGGGGGTGACAGCTAAAGAATATGAGGTTTCTTTTTAAGGTGATAAAAATGTTCTAAAACCGACTGTGTTGGTGGTTGTACACATCTGTGAATACACTAAAAACCAATGAACTGTAATTTCAAATGAATGAATTATATGGTATACGAATTATATTTTAATAAAGCTGTTAAAAAAACCAAGGCTTAGCGTCTGAAATAATTACATTCCCGTTAGAGTGTATTAAGTATGCCTTTCACTGTATCCTTAAAGCACTACTTTTAAACTGCAATTAACACAATAAACCACACTGCTTCATAGTGAGACATTTGTGAAGCTGCAAAGAAAAATAAGAAAACCAAACTAAGGAGAAGAAATAAAATCAAATCATGTATTCCAAGTGACATAAATCAATGAAGGATTTATTTCTATGATACAGAGTTCCACGATGTTTTAAATGAAAGAGGTTTATTTGCATAAGAATTCTACAATAATTTAAAGTGAGTATTTCTATCCCAAATTTAAAAAATATTCTGTTCATGAATTATCTCTATTGTAACCATTATGAAGCATTTTTTCCCTTGGATAGTAATAAAACCACACATACTATATTTTAATTATCCACTTTACTCACCAAAAATCCCTCACTTTCAAAAGGAAATGGCAAATGTGATGAATAAAGACAAGAGAAAACTGAAGAACCTATTTTTTATTGGCAATTACTAATAATGAAATAAACTGTAAAGTGGACATAACAGTGGGGTTCAATTGTAGCATGTGAGATACCAATGCAAGAGGCACAAGGATACTTGTGGTTCCTTGGGTATGTGTGTCTAAGCAAAGGAAAAAAGAACTTTCTCTGTCCTTTTCTGAAGCACAGTATTCCAAATTATTATAAAATCATTAGATTACATTTAATTAAACAGGGATAAATGACATGCAGTGTCTGTTCTAAAATAGCTTACTGTCTAGTAAGAGAGCTAACCAAAGGCTTTTAGGCAAACTTTCAAAAATGTCACTATCATTAAAAACAAACAAACAAAAAAGGCAGAAGAAACTGAACTAAATTAAAGGAGGATTAGAAAGGCCTGACTAAATTCAACGTATGGTCCTTGATTTGACCTGGATATCAAAACAGAACAAAACCAAAGGACATTACTGGGACAAAGGCAGAAATTGAACATAGACTATATACTAGAAAAATCCTTCTACAAACTGGTCTGTTGTCATCAGTTCCTCAGCTGTAAGCTTTCCCATTTGTTGCATCTTTTGACTACAGTGCTTTGTAAGTCTTCATGAGCTCATCTTCAGCTTTGGGAGAGTCCTCCACTTCTCAGGGGTTAAGGAGCAGTCCCAAAGGCAGTCTAGTGGTTGCTTCTGCCAGCGCCATATAACATTCTTCCGTTTCAAACACAGTTATAATTAGTTTTCCTGCCCAGATTTCCACACAAGGTTGGAGTTTCCATTTCTTGCAGGTGGCTTTTAACAGCCATAATCCAAAGTTAAGTGGCTCACTTCTGTTCCATCTCCTGGACTGGGGGGCAGTCTTACTAGTCCTAGTTCATAGATAAGCTTGCCCCTTCTCCCAATTCCTAGCTTTACACAGTTCCAGTTCAGTCCTTTGGCCTCAATTACTATCCCCAGGGGTAAATTAAATCCCAAGGCACAAAAGTTTATGGGTCATTAGGGTTTAACTCCCAGTCAACATTGTGACATCTTCACATATTTGAAGCTATAATAACTTGGATTCTATTTTTCCAATACTGCTGACATTCAGGAATTATATAATTTTCATGTATTTCATTTAGCCAGTCACTTTACTGAATTGTTATTCTTTCTAATCATCTCTCAGTTTGTTCTGTTTAATTTAGTTGTTTAGACATAAAATCACAGCATTTATAAATAATAAGTTTATAGCTTCCTTTCTACAATTTATATCTCATTTCACATTTTACTGCATTGAATAAAACAACATAAATAATCATCATAAACATTGTTTTGGGGGCCGGCCCGGTGGCCCAGCAGTTAAGTGTGCATGTTCCGCTTAAGCGGTCCAGGGTTCACTGGTTTGGATCCCAGGTGTGGACATGGCACCACTTGTCAAGCCATGCTGTGGTGGGCATCCCACATATAAAGTAGAGGAAGATGGGCACGGATGTGAGCTCAGGACCAGTCTTCCTCAGCAAAAAGAGGAGGACTGGCAGCTGATGTTAGCTCAGGGCTAACTTCCTCAAAAAAAGAAACAAACATTGTTTTGTTCTTTTTTTCCCCCAAGGTAATTCCTCTAGTGCTTTACCATTAAAAACTGTATTAAGACCTCAAATAACCAAAATAATCTTATAAAAGAACAACAAAGTTAGAGGTCTCCCATTTCCTGATTTGAAAACTCATGATAAAGCTACCGTAATCAAAACAGTATGGCAGTGGCATAAAGATAGACATATAGACAAATGGAATGGAATCGAGAGCCCAGAAATAAACTCTCACATAAATGGTCAAATGATTTTTTCTTTTTCCATCTTTTTCTTTACTGATTTTTTTTTCAGTTTTATTCAGTTATAATTGACATTGTATAAGTTTAAGGTGTACCACATAACAACTTGACATAAAACGATTTTCAAAGAGAGCACCTAGACCATTCAATGAGGAAAGGACAGTCTTCTCAACAAATGGCGCTAGGAAATCTGGATATCCACATGCAAAATAATGAAGTTGGACTTTTATCTTAAACAATATACAAAAATTAACTCAAAATGGATGACACCAAAAGCACAGGCAGTGAAACAGAAAAACAGATAAATTGGACTACACCAAAATTAAAAACCTCTGTGCATCAAAGGACATGATCAACAGAGTGAAAACCCACAGAATGAGAGAACCCACAGGCTGGAAGAAAATATTTGCAAATCATATCTTATGCTAAGGGACTGCTATCCAGAATATATAAAGAATTCTACAAATCAACAAAACCAAACAAACAATCTGATCAAAAAACAGGCAAAGAACTTGAATAGACATTTCGCCAAAGAAGATACACAAATGCTCAACAAGCACATGAAAAAATACAACATCACTAATCATTAGGAAAATGCAAATCGAAATCACAATGAAATTTCATACCACCTCACACCCATTAGGATGGCTATTATCAAAAAAACAGGAAATAAATGCTGGCAAGGATGTGAAGAAGTTGGATCCACTGTGCACTGTTGGTTGGAATATAAAATGGTGAAGCCACTATGGAAAACAGTATGGTGGTTCCTTGAAAAATTAAAAATGGAATAACCATCTGATACAGCAATTCCACTTCTGGGTATATATCCAAAAGAACTGAAAGCAGAGTTTTGAAGAGATATTTGCACACTCATGTTCATAGCAGGTTATTCATAACAGTCAAGGTTGAAGCAACCCAAGTGTACAGCAATGTACGAATGGGTAAACAAAATATGGTACATTCATACAATGGCATATTACTCAGCCTTAAAAATGAAGGCAATTCTGACATACACTACAAAATGGATGAACTTTGAGGACATTATGCTAGGTGAAATAAGTCAGTGACAAAAGGGCAAATATTGTATGATTGCCTTTATATGAGGTACCTAGAATAGTCAAATTCATAGAGACAGAAAGTAGAATGGTAGTTGCCAGGGACTGGAGTGAGGGAGGAATGAGGGGTTGTTGTTTACTGAGTACAGAAGTTCAGTTTTGGAAGATGAAAAGAGTTCTGGAGATTGGCTGCACAACAATGTGAATGTACTTAACACTACTGAACTGGACACTTTAAAAACGGTTAAGATGGTAACTTTTATGTTATATGTATTTTACCACAATTAAAACCTTTTTTTTTTTTCCAAAAAATTGGCACCTGAGCTAACATCTGTTGCCAATCTTGCTTTTTTCTTCTTCTCCCCAAAGCCCCCCCATAGTTGTACATATAGTTGTACATTCTAGTTGTAGGTCCTTCTTGCTCTGCTATGTGGGACGCTCCCTCAGCATGGCTTGATGAGCAGTGCTAGGTCTGCGCCCAGGATCCGAACTGGCAAAACCCTGGGCCACCGAAGCCGAGTGCATGAACTTAACCACTCAGCCCTAGGGCCGGCCCCTACTAAAACATTTTTTTAAAAATGTACTAATTGTTGTTTTTTAAATTAGAAAGTTGAGAGGGCTACTGAGTGTATCCAAATGCTTTTTTAAAAGTTATTACTTATTTATTTGCTATTGTAATAACGACAATAGCCAACACCTATGTAGCACTTCCATGGGCTAGGCATTCTGTATTAGCACATTTAATTCTCACTGATAAAAACAGGCCCACACAAATATGCCCAACTGATTTTTCACAAAGGTACAAAAGCAATTCAACAGCCTTTTCAACAAACAGTGCTAGAGCAATCAGACATCCATAGGCAAAACTATGACCTCGACTTAAACCTCATACCTTATTTAAAAAATTAACTCAAACCAAATCAAGAACTTAAATGTAAAATATAAAACCATAAAACTTTTAGGAACCAAAAGAGGAGAAAATCTTCACAACACAGGACTAGGTAAAGAGGTCTTTGACTTGACATCAAAAGCTTGATCAACAAAAGGAAAAATTAATAAATGGAACCTGATCAAAATTAAAAACTTCTACTCAGGGGCTGGCCCCATGGTGTGGTGGTTAGGTTCAGCGCACTCTGCTTCTGCAGCTGGGTTCGTGGGTTCAGATCCCAGGTGTGGCCCTACACTACTCATCAGTCATGCTGTGGCAGTGACCCACATATAAAGTGGAGGAAGACTAGCACGGATGTTAGCTCAGGGCTAACCTTCCTCAAGCAAAAAAAGAGGAAGATTGGCAACAGATGTTGGCTCAGGGTGAATCTTCTTCAGTAAAAAAAAACAAAAGAAAGAAAGAAAAATTACACTTAGCAAAAGACCCTGTAAATAGGAATGAAGAAACAAATTACAGACTGGAAGAAAATATTTGCAAATGGCATATCTGACAAAGGACTTGAAATTCGACTATATAAAGAACTCAAAACTCAACTGTGTTGTTTTTTTTTTTAACCCAATTAGAAAACTGGCAAAGACATGAACAGACATTTCACTGAAGAGGCTATAAAGATGGCTAATAAGCATAAGATGTTTAACATCATTAGCCATTAGGGAAATATAAATTCAAACTACAATAAGATTTCATTACACATCTATCAGAATGCTGAAACAGAAAATAGTGACAACACTAAATGCCAACAAGCATGAAGAAAAACTGAGCCACTCGTACATTGCTGGTGAGAATGTAAAAAGGTACAGCCAATTTGGAAAATCGTTTGGCAGTTTCTTTTAAAACTAAAAATGCACTTAACACTTATCATATGACCCAGCAATTGTACTACTGGACATATGTTCCAGAGAAACAATGTTCATGCAAAAACCTATACACGAATCTTCATGGTGGCTTTATTCCGAACAGCCAAACACTGGAGACAATGAAGATGTCCTTCAGTGGGTGAAGAGTTAAACTGTGGTATATCCACACCATGGAATACTACTTAGCAATAAAAAGGAACCAACTATTTATATATGCAACAACTTGGACAGACTTCAAGGAAATTACACCAAGTGAAAAAAGCTAATCTCAAAAGGTTGTATATTGTATGATACTATTATATACATATATATATATATATATATTTCTTGAAATAATAAATTTAAAGAGATGGAAGACATATTAGTGGTTGTCAGGAGTTAAGGTTCCAAGGGAGAGGGGGTGGGGGTGGCTACAAAGGAGTAGCAGGAGAGAACTTTGTGGTAATGGAGCACTTCTGCATCTTGATTGTGGTGGTGGTTACAAGCAGCTATACAGGTGGCAAAATTGCATAAATGTACATACACATACGTGTGTACACACACACACACACAAATGATGCATGTATAACGTGAAATCTGAATGAGTTCTGTGCATTTTACCAATGCTAAATTCCTCATTTTAATATTGTACTAGAATTACAGAACAAGTTCACCTTGGGGGAGGAGGGGTGCTTAGAACCTCCCTGTACCTTTCTTGCAACTTCCTTTAAATCTATAATTATTGTGAAATTAAAAGTTTTTTAAGTTTTTATTTATGTAGTATTTACTTGCTAGAGTTAAGTAATGATAATGACAAACAATACTTAGGTAGCTCTTGCTACATGGGCCAGCTATTCTATATTAGCACATTTAATCCTCTAACAACCTGTTATGGGCTCAACTGTCTCCTCCTCAAATTTATATGTTGAAGCCCTAAGCCCCAGTACGTCAGAATGCATTTTGAGATAGGGCCTTTAAAGAGGTAATTAAGTTAAAATGGAGTCATTAGGGTAGGCCCTAATCCAGTATGACTGATGTTCTTATAAAAAGAGGAAATAAGGACACAGAGACACCAGGCATGCACATGCACAGAGGAAAGACCATATGAGGACATGGCGAGAAGGCAGCCATCCTCGAGCCAAGGAGAGAGGCCTCAAAAAACCCAACCCTGCTGACAGCTTATCTTGTACTTCTAGCATCCAGAACTGTGAGAAAATAAATTTCTGTTGTCTAAGCCACCAGTCTGCGTTATGGGAGTCCTAGCAAACTAATGTGCAACTTTATAAGACAGCTGCTACCATTACTCTCATTTATAGATGAGGAAACTATTAAGCGAAGTTCCATAAACTCCCCAAGGTCACACAGCTGGTAAGAAGCAGAGCCAGGATCCGGACCTAAGGGATCTGGCTTCAAAATATGTGCAACTAGCCAGTTAGCTGGTCTAACTCTAGACAGAGTAATGAGTTTTTAAAATATTGAACTTGTCTGGCATTCTTAGGATAAACCACTTGAAACTAAAGGAATTATCTCCCATGGCCATTTGCTGGTATTTTTATTTGAATTTAAATATCTATAAATCCATAAATGAGATTAAGCTATACTTTTACTTTCTCCTATTAGTCAGGTTTTGCTATCAGAATTTATTATTTCTGGGGCCAGCTCCGTGGCCAAATGGTTAAGTTCACACACTGCTTCATCGACCCAGGGTTTCGCTGGTTCGGATCCTGGGCACGGACATGGCACCGCTCATTAGGCCACACTGAGGTGGTGTCCCACATACCACAACTAGAAGGACCCACAACTAAAATATGCAATTATGTACTGGGCAGATTTGGGGGCAAGAAGCAGGAAAAAAAAAAAGAAGATTGGCAACAGCTGTTAGCTCAGAAAAGAATTTTTCTTTTTTTTTTTTAAGATTTTTTAATTTAATTTTATTTTTTGAGGAAGACTCGCCCTGCGCTAACATCTGTGCCCATCTTCCTCTACTTTACATGTGGGATACCCACCACAGCACTGCTTGACAAGCAGTGTGTAGGTCTGCACCAGGGATCCAAACTGGCGGACCCCAGGCCACTGAAGCAGAACGTGCAAACTTAACAGCTGCACCACCCAGGTGGCCTCAGAATTTATTATTTCTATTTTATTATTTAACAGGAGAATTATCTATTCCTTGAAAGGTTATGAGAGACCACCAGTATAGGGAGTGGATTTTTGCCCTCGTTCAAGGAGGAGGAATTAATTTTATAATCTCCTCAATTTTTCCTTGGTTACAGGAGTCTATTCTAATTTTTAGCTCTTATTTTGTCAACATTAATTCCTACTATCTTTGAGTTAAATTACTTCACTAAGCCTTTTCCTTTTTTTTTTTTCTGAGGAAGATTTGCCCTGAGCTAACATCCATTGCCAATCTTCCTCATTTTTGGTTGAGGAAGATTAGCCCTGAGCCAACATCTGTGCCCACCTTCCTCTATTTTTTGTATGTGGGTCGCCACTGCAGCATGGCTTGCAGGTCCACACCCGGGATCCAAAGGGGTGAACCCAGCCATGGCTGAAGCGGAGAGCACAGAACTTTAACCACTCGGCCATGGGGCAGGCTGCTGACTGAGACTTTCATATCAATACCATATGACTAACAGCATCCATTTCCAGTTTTTTCTCTTTGAAGGTCCTCAGTATCTTTTGTTATCCTGAATTTACTCCCTCCATTTTTCACTCTGTTTCCTAATTTTCCAACTGTGGAGTGATTAATTCCTATTCTGTTTTGCATTGTATTTATTCCTGCTTGTGTTTTTATTATTTTTTCCTTTGTTTTTTAAAATTTTTTCTAAAACTTTAAATTGAATGGTAAATTCATACTCCTGTATGTTAAGTACTTCTTTGTCCACATTACATATGTTTAATTACATGGTATTTCCATTTATCTTATTTTCTAAGTAAAATAGTCTGTTACTTGATATTTGATACACAATGCCTATTTAGGAGAATGCTTACTAATATCTAAGTCCCTGGGGAGGGGAAACTGCCCCTTGAAAGTCATCTCAGGCTCAAAAAGAAGCTAGTACATTTTTTTTAACAAAGTATGGCAGTAAGTTCAGATGCCTTATAAAAGCCCCATTTTCTATGCCAACATTTAAACTATTTACTCTGTTCACTGCTAACGAGTTCTCTTTTATAAGTAAAAAACCAAATGGACAGTTTAAAAAATAGACAAGAGTCAAGTTTCTTGTTTTAAAAAAAAAATGGTTTCCAAAAACATAGTGAAACACATTTCTAACATACTTAAAATGCACTTTGGGGTGGGGGTGGGGGGGTTAAAAAATATTTCAGTTACAAGTGTAAAAAAAAACCAAAACTGTGGAAAAGTTATAAACCCATGAAAACTAAGGTTAAGATACAAATGTTGACAATCAGGCTTTAGCACATGAATGACACCCATGTAAACTAAGAAAAACTTCTAGAAGTAGAAACCAAAGGGTAGTCTTTCACTCCTGGAAAAGACTAAACGTCAACATTCATTGAGCTTCTAAAGTCTTCATTTCCTCCTTGGACTAAATTGGCATCTTAGGGCCGGCCCGGTGGTACAGCAGTTAAGTGCACATGTTCCGCTTCTCGGCGGCCCAGGGTGCACCGGTTCAGATCCCAGGTGTGGACATGGCACCGCTTGGCAAGCCATGCTGTGGTTGGCATCCCACATATAAAGTAGAGGAAGATGGGCACGGATGTTAGCTCAGGGCCAGTCTTCCTCAGCAAAAAGAGGAGGATTAGCAACAGATGTTAGCTCAGGGCTAATCTTCCTCAAAAAAATATAATATAATAAACCGACATTTTAAAAGTGATTGAGAACAGCAGACAAAAGTTAAACTTGATTAAGTATAAAGGAGCACAGCTGACAACAGGGTCAAACTAACCTGAATCAGTAAAGATACTCCATTAAAGGCTAGACCCAATGGAAAATTAAAACTAACAATCTCAATCCTTTTTTCAGTCATTGGTAGCACCACCTTTTCACACCACAGCAGAGTCAAACCAGCAATTAGAACTCTCTGACTTCCAGAGAACTACAGCACTGGCTAGTTGATCACACTGTTCCAAGCAGTGAAACAGACGGGAAGTCTACTAAATTCTCACTTGATCTGTATAAGCAGAAGGGTTCTAGGTCAAGTGAGCAAAAGCCTAACTTAATCATTAAAACCAGAGTCACAGCCCCTCAATCGATCCCAAGATGCGAGTCAGTCAGCAGACCCAGAACCCACTGAATGAGGGGTCTCCTTGAGGAAGGATTCCACTACACTGCCAAAAATTTACACTGTTAATCTTTCTCAGAGCCTTCCCTCAAAAGGACTATGGCCTTTTAGCAGGGTGACTGTGCGCTGGGAGAAAGGAAATAACCAAAGACTTCTCAAGGATTACTAGACACTGGCTCTGAATTGACACTAATACCAGAGACCCAAAACATCACTGTGGTCCACCAGTTAGAACAGGGGCTTATGGAGGCCAGCTGATCAGTGGAGTTTTAGCTCAGGTCCGTCTAACAGTGGGTCCAGTGGGTCCCTGAACCCATCCTGTGGTTATTTTCCCAGTTTCAGAATGCGCAATTGGAATACACATACTCAGCAACTGGTAGACTCCCTATACTATTTCCAGAATGTTCCCAATTTAGCAGAGAGCACTGTACACCTTCAACTTATAAAATAATCTTCAGCAACACTCCCCTCAAGAAATAAAATTTTTTTACAGAACAAAGATATTTGACTTACTTAAAAATTGGCAGTACTATGACAATCTATTCCAATACAATTTGTCTAACTACAAGCCAAGGTAACTCAGGAAGCTCTTTTACCATAATAACCAATCTTGACACTAACTGAAGTTAACTAATCTAGAAACCCAAAAGAAATGTTCAATTGAATCACATGGCTTAACTCATTAATAATTACAGTAGCAAATATACTTGGGTGGCATAAATATAATGAAGTCCATCTCTGACTTCCATTTAATTTTGGCCAAAAGTTGGGTGATTTTATCATACACCTGAAACTAACATAAGTGAATTATATCTCAAAAAAAGAAAAAAGGCTTCAACATCAAAAAAAAGAAAAGGTGAGATTTCATTTTTCCTTTTTCTCCCCAAAGCCCCCCAGTACATAGTTGTGTATTTTTAGTTGTGGGTCCTTCCAATTGTGGCACGTGGGACGCCGCCTCAGCATGGCTTGATGAGCGGTGCCCAGGATCCAAACCGGCAAAACCCTGGGCCACCAAAGCGGAGCACATGAACTTAACCACTCGGCCACGGGGCCGGCCCCCTAAGGTGAGGCAATTTTAAATGAATGACTTGGTGTTTTAGAAAGCAAACGAAAAGTTACTGTATACTGTCAAGAAAATCCTATATTTAGTCTTCAGTAATATTTCAGTCATGTCAAGTCCTAACCATGTAATTTAATAACATTCATTTCCAGACAAGCAAGCCCAACAATAAGAACAACATGAAATCCTTTAACTGCCTTCTCTCCTAGAAACCTGCCTATGTTCACTCAAGATCTAGTGCATATAATCAAAAAGACAGATAACAACAAAGTAAGGCAAGGATATAGAGAAAGTTTAACCCTCATACACTGCTGGTGAGCATGTAAAATGGTGCAGTCACTTTGGGAAAAGGTCTGGCAGTTCCTCAAATGGTTAAATTAATGACTAAAAAAAAGTATAGAGATCCTTAGTTTTACATTACATCCACCCTTTAATGGAGTATCACTTAACCATAAGATCCAGCAACACCACTTCTAAAAATATACCCAAGAGAAATTAAAACATAGGTGCACACAAAAACACGTACACAAATGTTCACACTACCATTATTCCTAATAGCCAAAAAGTGGAAACAACCCAAATGTCCATCAACTGAAGAATGGATAAACAAAATGTGGTATAACTTGGCAACAAAAAGAAATGAAGTCCTGATACATGCTACCACACGAATGAACCTTGAATGATGCTATGTGAAAGTCAGTCACAAAGGACTATATATTGTATGATTCTATTTATATGAAATGTTCAGAATTGGCAACTCTATAAAGACAAAAAAAGTAAATTAATGGTTGCCTAGAGCTAAGAGAGAGTGGTTTGGAGGGTGACAGCTAAGGGGTAAGGGTTTCTTTTTGAGGTGATGAAAATGTTCTAAAATTGATTAGGGTAATGGTTGCGGATTTCTGTAAATATACTAAGAGCCACTGAATTGTACATTTTAATCGAGTGAATTGTACGGTGTGTAAATTATATCTCAATAAAGCTGTTAAAAAAAGATGCAGTGCAATTTTGCTGGATACAGGAAGTACGTACAAGCACGGGACTGTGCTGCTACTGCGGTGGACACAGAAGAGCACCAACACCACCCTGCCCCCGAGCTTCCTGACCATCTATGGAAAGGATGAGGCTACAGTTTGCTCTAAATTTCGAATCCTTCACCTCACTTAATATTTCTCTGAATGGGTGACAAACATTCTACAAATGTGTTTCCAGGATGACTGCTTAAAGAACAATGATCCAAACTAGGTCTATGTACAGCAACATCTCTAGGCCAGACCTCAAAATCATCCGCTGAGTGAAAAATAAACAAGTTGCAGAACAATAATGATAGTAGGATTCAGTTTTTGTAAAAATCACACACAAAAATCAATACTATACGTTTCCTCTGGGTAAATATGTATGTGACTAGATAACTTTTAAAATTCTAAATGGACACAGATCAAACTTCTCAGAGCAATTTCAGTTCTCATTATTGTACAACTATGCATGTATTCCTCATATAACTGAAAATTAATCATTAAAAAAACTAAACCACAGCCTGGACTGGTGGCATAGTGATTAACTTCGCACACTCTGCTTCAGTGGCCTGGAATTCGTGAGTTCAGATCCAGGGCATGGACCTACAGACTGTTCGTCAAGCCGTGCTGTGTTTACGTCCCACATACAAAATAGAGAAGACTGGCACAGATGTTAGCTCAGGGCCAATCTTCCTCACCAAAAGAAAAACCAACAAGAAACTACTAATCCTAAGGGGAAAAAGAGGATGACTTCAATATACATAGAAGCAACAGTCATATGGATTACTATATATTTCACAATAAAGCTTACAATTTAGCCTTTAGCCTTTCTCCTAATGCTAAAAACCTCTATAGATCAAAAACTACAAATTCAATATTCACAGACAGAAAAAACTTTGTATAAAATCCTGGGGAACATTCACAGTAAAGACAACACAGAAGAAATGGTCATAAGAGTAAGAACAAAAATATAAAGATAACATAATCCAGGGGCCAGCCCTGTGACTGAATGGTTACGTTTCTGCACTCCATTTCAGCGGCCCAGGGTTTTACCAGTTCAAATCCTGGGCGTGGACATGGCACGGCTCATGAGGCCGTGTTGAGGTGGCGTCACACATGCCACAACTAGCAGGACCCCCAACTAAAATATACAACTATGTACTGGGGGGATTTGGGGAGAAAAAGCAAAAAAAAAAAAAAAATTGGCAACAGTTATCAGCTCAGGTGCCAATCTTTAAAAAATAAATAAGTACTAAATAACTAAATAATATAACATCATCCAGATTTAAAACATCCAAGAGGTACATAACCCTGAAGAAAGTTCGATGACCAGTAAGTTTAGGTTCCTGGCTTTTACCGTTTTGAAGAGATCGTTAATTAATCTGTAAGAAACAAACCCACTGCCATCTCCTAAAGGAAACAGTATAACATAATTCCTATAGCAGAGCCCAAGCCATTGGTACAATGATAGGAGGCGGCAGTCCAAATTCCAGTTGTGCCACTTACTGATTGTGGTACAACCTTTACCAAGTCAATTGCTCTCTATGAGCCTCAGTTTACTCATCTGTAAAAAGCCAGGCAGACACCACTAATGCCCTTTATGACCGTTCAAGGGCTAGAATTTAAGAGAGTAATTTTAAGTTTATATAATCAATGACTCTACCTCCCACACACACATCTTAGCTGTTTCCAGTTTCCACCTATCTGGTTAGGAGAAAGACAGTTGGGAGATTTTCCACCAAGGCATGACAATCTCATCTGCTCAATCTCACCTACTAACTCCACAAATTATACTACTAACCTATTGTCAAGGATGGCAGTGCACTTGGTGTAACCCATGTAAGACTAGCTAGATTACTGTTACTTATGCCCCTAAAGCACATTATTTTCCAAGGCACATGGCTCGAGGCTCAGAGTTAAATTAACATGGCAATTTAAATAGACAGACAGTGGCTTGGATTAAAGTGTATTAAAGCCACTTTATAACTGGTGTCTTGACATCTCAGCTGTGAGGAGTATCATAAATTTTATCACTGACTGTTTTTCTTCTGAGTGGTTTACTTTTAAAATAAAATAAAGAATAGATTCAAAGTTAGCACTATAAAAGTTAATCTCACTTTCTTGCATTTCCCGAACGGGAAAAGATAGGATGGTCCAGAGGTGTGACCAACAGAAAAATGACTGAGAACAGCTGGTACCGACAGCGTAAAGTGAGACAGGTGTGGGACTGAATCACTGAACCACTGCAGGAAAGTGGGCAAAGCACTAAAGCTCTACGAGCTCTGGTCCTCTCACCTGCGACAAAGAGGAAACACCACCCACCTTAGGGATATTGCACGGATTAAATAAAATAACACTACATATTGGGGAGGGGAGTGAAACTGCCTGAAATATAGTTGGCATCCAATGAAGATTAGTTCCCTCTTTCCCCCACAGAGGAGTCTGGGAGGATATGCAGGGACCATCCTGAACATGAAACATTAACCTACCAAGTCAACCAGTTTTAACCACTCTATAAACTGCCAAGCATGTTATTACAATAGTTTGCCCCACATAGAGGCAAGATTATTCAACGATATCTAATTTAAGATCTAACTAGAAGGTAAAGGCTTTGAACCATTCGCCTAAACCAAAAATGCTAAACCAAAGATGGAACCTCAGCACCCTAAATCTATTTCTCCCTTCAACTAGATTATAACTCCATGAGGGCAGGGATCATCTATTTTATTCACTACTATATCCACTGCACAGTATCTATTACATAATAGGTGTTTAACAAAGGTGTGCTCATAAACCAATGTGTGTTCTTTAATCCTTTGAACCTCAGTGTCCAGATCCATGAAATGGGTATACAAGGTAACTTCTATTACAAGAAACTCAAGAAATATTCTCACTCTTCTGTCCTTGGGAAGGTTTTTATATTTATACTATTTGATGCTACTGTAAATGATACTGCATTTTAAATTTCAACTGCCAATTGTACACTGCTAGTACACAGAAATACAATTGATTTTCATAAATTAATCTTCTTTCCTAGTAAAAACTTAAACTCTAGTAGCTTTTTTATTAGACATTGGGTTGAAAGCATTCCGTCTTTCACCATTGAGAATGAGGTGCACTGTAGATTTTCCATAGATGCCTTTCATCAGATCAAGGAAGTTCCCTTCTATTCCTAGTTAGCTGAGAGCTTTTATCACAAATTGGCATTGAACCTTGTTCAAAGGCTTTTTATGCATCTATTACAAGGTCACTTAGCTTTTCTTTTTTATTCTATTAATATGGTGAATTATACTGACTTTCAGTGTTAAATCAACCTTGCAAATGGGATTAAACCCCGTTGGTCATGATGTATTATCCTTTTCATATATCTTTTTCTAGATTCAATTTACTAATATTTTGCTAATGATTTTTGCATATATATTCATGAGGGAGACTGAGCTATAGTTTTCTTTTTTCCTAATGTCTTTGCCTGGTTTGGTATCAAGGTAATGCTGGCCTCAAAAGTGTTTTCTGAAATTTCTAAAAAATTTGTTATTTCTTCCTTAAATGTTTATAGAATTCACCAACAAAACCACATGGGACTGGAGTTTTCTTTGTAAAAAGGCTTTTCATTATAACTCCAATGTCTCTAATAAATATACTTATTCAGATTTGCTTTCTATTTTATTTATTTCAGCTCATTATTTCTCTCCTTCCACTTAGTTTGCTCTGTTTTCTAGCTGCTTGTTTTTGGGGGTTTTTGTTGAGGAAGATTTGCCCTGAGCTAATATCTGTGCCAGTCTTCCTCTATTTTGTATGTGGGTCACCACCAGAGCACAGTCACTGACAAGCAGTGTAGGTCTGTGCCCAGGAACCGAATCTGGGCTGCCAAAGTGGAGCACACCAAACAAACTACTAGGCCATGTGGCCGGACCCTTTTTCTAGCTTCTTTAAGGTGGAAGCTTGGGTCACTGATTTTAAACCTTTCTTTTGAAGCTATAAGTTTCCTTCTTAAGCAGTGCGTTAGCTGTATTCCACAAATTTTGATATATTGTGTTTTCATTTTTATTCAGTTCAAAATATTCTCTAACCTCCCTTGTGAATTCTTCTTTGACCTAAAGGTTATTTAGAAGTATGTTATTTAACTTCCAAATATTTGCAGAATTTCTAGATATCTCTTTCTTTTTGATTTCTCATTTAATTTCATTGTAGTCAGAGCAGTGCTCTCTATATGATTCCAATCCTTTTAAATTTGTTGAAACATGTTTTATAGTCTAGCATATAGTCTATTTTGGTAACTGTTCCACGGGCACTTGAAAAGAATGTGGGCACAGTGTTCTATAAACATCAACTAGGTACAGTCCATCGATAGTATTGTTCAAATCTTCTATATCCTTGCTGATTTTTTCTTTCTTTCTTTTTTTTTTTTTAAGATTTTATTTTTTCCTTTTTCTCCCCAAAGCCCCCTGGTACGTAGTTGTATATTCTTCGTTGTGGGTCCTTCTAGTTGTGGCATGTGGGACGTTGCCTCAATGTGGTTTGATGAGCAGTGCCATGTCCCCGCCCAGGATTCGCACCAACAAAACACTGGGCCGCCTGCAGCGGAGCGCGCAAACTTAACCACTTGGCCACGGGGCCAGCCCCCCTTGCTGATTTTTTTGCCTGCTTGTTCTATCAATTATAGAGCAAGAACGTTGCAATTTCCAACTATAATCATGGATTTGTCTATCGTTCTTTTCAACTATCAGTTTTTGCTTCACTGTTACTGGACACATACACATTTAGGACTGCTGGGTCTTCCCAATGAATTGATCCTTTTTTCATTAAGAAATGTGCTTCGTTACCACTTGTAATATTTGCCTGGTTCTGAAGTCTCCTTTGTCTAATACAAATATGGTCACTCCAGTCTTTTTTTTTTTTTTTTAAAGATTGGCACCTGAGCTAACAACTGTTGCCAATCATTATTTTTTCCCCTGCTTTTTCTCCCCAAATCCTCCCAGTACACAGTTGTATATTTTAGTTGTAGGTCCTTCTAGTTGTGGCATGTGGGACGCTGCCTCAGCCCAGGATCCAAACTGGCGAAACCCTGGGCTGCTGAAGCAGAGCGTGCAAACTTAACCACTTGGCCATGGGGCCGGCCACACTCCAGTCTTTTTATACTTAGTATTTATACAGTATCTTTTCCCATCCTTTCAAACATAAAGATATGGGGGCCAGCCCTGTGGTCAAGTGGTTAAGATTGCAAGCTCTGCTTCGGTGGCCTAGGCTTTTGCTAGTTCAGATCCTGGGCGCGGACATGGCACCGCTCATCAAGCCATGCTGAGGTAGCATCCCACATGCCACAACTAGAAGGACCCACAACTAAAAATATACAACTATGTACTGGGGGGCTTTGGGGAGAAAAAGGAAAAATAAAATCTTTAAACATAAAGGTACATGTTAAAAATAAAGTGGGTTTCGCCAAGACTCATCCCTCACTGCATATCCTAAGATTAACTCACTTAGGTATCATCACATAACGTACGGTGGACGGAAATTCTAAAATGGTACTGAATGTGAGAAATCCTCTAAGATTTTCCCTCCCTATGTTCTCACTATGTTCTCAGATGCCGGTAAAGTTGAATAAGTCAGAGGGAAAGGGGCTATTTTTTAATGTATAGTCATGAAAATGCAAACTTTCTATAAAATCAGAAACATATTTGCCAAAACTAAAATTATAGTATTTAGCTTAATGAACTTAAAAATAACCCTTTAGTGCAAAAAAGTATATATACACATACATTAACCTATAACCATGTTTCTAACAGTATATTGTCTCCCCAGTCTAATTACTAAACCTGTTTATTCCAATGAATAGCCTTTAATCTCAAAAAATAAATACATAAATAAAGTAGGTTTCTGTACACAGCACATAGTTGGATCTTGTAGACAGTATATCATTGGATCGTATAAGAGTGATCTAACCTGACACTCTCTTTTAATTGCAGTGCTAGACCATTTACAATTTATTTAATGATCAATATATTTGGGTTTAAATCTACCCTATTGCTAATTTTTTTCCTATTTCACACCTTTTTTTTGTTTCTTTTTCCTCTTTTCCTTCCTTCTTTAGGACTGCAGTGTATTTTCTAAGTATTCTATTTTATCTCCACTAAGGGATTATTAGCCATTATTTCTTTATTTTTCTAGTGGTATGCATATTTAACTGATCATAGTCTACCTTCAAATAAAAGGAACAGAATGTGAAATAATTAACATAGACCATATCTTAAAAATTCATTGAAATCAAAGGTTTGTTAGTAAAAGCAGAATCCCATTATAGCAAATATCACTATAAAAAGTTCTATAAGGATAGCCTATAATAAGAATTTTGTTCTAAGCTTCTATTTCAGAAATAAATAAAACTTTGGAGAACTAGTTAAAATAAGTTATCTGCAACAAATAATTCTGTATAACAAATGGCTCCTCTGGTTCTGTTCCAGAATATATAACAATCAATTTTTTAAAAATTTTCCTTATTGAGTGTCATTAACAGGAAGACCTTTTAACTTTTGCTTCAGTATCTAGCATGACATAGAGGTTCACCTCACTTTTCTCATAAAATATTCCAAATCATCTCTAGAAAAATCCTCTTTCAGAACAAGCCACCAAATAATAATACAGTATTTAAAAAGAGAGGGCTTATATAAGACTGACTATCTCTAAATAAATTAAATCCTTTAACCTTCTAATTTATTATATAGAACTCCTGTTTTTCTCTCCAGGACCAACAGAATTGTGACTTTCAATAATATGTATGTTACAAATTAATTCAATTATCCAAAAATATGAAAGCCCTATGGAATCTGTTATGGTGAGAGTTTATCTGTAAAAGCACTTTTAGTAGAACTTAATATAGGTCCTCATCTAAACCTCAGAAAATATATTGCTGACACACACACAGAACTCAAAAGAGCCTTGAAGATTATCTGGTATAGAAGTTTGTTCCTTAAATCCTCAATAAATCCTAAAGATAATAATGGGGGTCTCTCAACTATTTTTCACCTGCCCAGCCTACTTAAAATGCCAAATTGATTTGACTTTATCAACTCCATATAGATCAAAGGATTTCAACCCCTTGTAGTAAAATTCACCTCATACTGCTCTATAGCTGATTCATAAAATTGGGGAAATAAAGTATTGCTTAATAAATTTAGTTTAATAGAAAAAAGGCCTTTTAAAACATGGCCTTCCAGGGAGTGAAAGGAAAAACAATAAACAGTTAGGAATTAGATTCAGTCCAGTCTCCTACATAATAACTCTGCATACATCTCCTCTAATAATCACTTACATGCTTCTGCTCAAATACTTTCCGTAAAAGAAATACCATACAAAGCAATGTGTTCTAATTTGAGGCAATTAACTGCCAGACGGTGGTTTTTGACCCTATTTTGAGTCAAAGAATTTTTTTCTTTTTTTTTTTTAAGATTTTATTTTTTTTCCTTTTTCTCCCCAAAGCCCCCCGGTACATGGTTGTATATTCTTCGTTGTGGGTCCTTCTAGTTGTGGCATGTGGGACGCTGCCTCAGCATGGTTTGATGAACAGTGCCATGTCCGCGCCCAGGATTCGCACCAACGAAACACTGGGCCGCCTGCAGCAGAGCGCGAGAACTTAACCACTCGGCCACGGGGCCAGCCCCAGAGTCAAAGAATTTTTTAAGAATACAATGAAAACTGTGGACCCTTCCCCTCCAGAAAAAGACACATCCATAAATATACAAATTTTTACCTAGCACTTTATGAGGTTCAAGAGCCCTGACATCTGTCACATGGACTCCTTTGCCATACTTGACCATGAGGAAACAAACATTCTCATTCACTGAAGGAGGAAGATAGTTACGTTGCTCTCCTCCACGGACAGCAATGTGGCTACAACTACCAAAAGTACCAATGCTCATATCCTCTGACACAGCAATTCCACTTCTAGGGAGTTAGCTTGTAAACATACGTAAACACATGTGAAATGACATTATGTACGAGCTTATTCACTACAGCACTGCTTATATCAGCAAAACATACTGTTCATCTAAGTGTCCATCAATAGGAAACTCATTAAATTATGGTTCTGCTGTACAATGGAATGTTAAGCAGCCTTGAAAAAAAAGGAAAAGGAAGCTCAATATGTACTAATATAAAACAATTTCTAAAATATTTTATACCCAAAAAGCAAAATTCACAAGCGTATATAATATACTTGTCTTTGTATTTTTAAAAAATGGAAAGGGTGACTATACACATGTATTTGCTTACATATACATATCATATTTGATAAACATATATATAAATAAAATATAAGAAACTGCTAATAATAGTCTCCAGGGAGGGAAACCAGATGGACATAGGAAAGGTGTATAAGAGGTGTTTCACTGTGTATCTTTGAAATCTTTTCAATTTTGTACTACACAAATATATCACCTAATCAAAACTAATTCTTCAAAAAAAAAAAACTTGAGCCGGCCGCATGGCTGAGTGGTTAAGTTCTCTCGCTCCGCTGTGGCGGCCCAGGGTTTCACCAGTTCAAATCCTGGGCGTGGACATGGCACCACTCATCAGGCCATGCTGAGGCGGCATCCCACATGCCACAACCAGAAGGACCCACAACTAAGAATATACAACTATGTACCCGGGGACTTTGGGGAGAAAAAGGAAAAAGTAAAATCTTTAAAAAACAAAAGAACAAAAAAAAAAAAACTCTTCCTAGACCCCAAGCGGTTTTGCTAACCTTCAAAACCAAGCTTTCTGTACTATCATTCTGTAACTTATTCATGATATTTTATCAGAATTTTTCTTGGGTCATTTATCTACCGTGATCTTATAGTCATCTTTCTCAGCAACACAGAAAAACTCCCACCCTTCCACACACAATCCGACCCCTGAGCAAATTAATTAGGCTCCCTTCTTTGAGGCTCATAATACCTTCACATCTCCACATCCACACTCAGCTATGTGCCACAGACATCTGGGTCCACGTCTGCCTGACTCTAAGTGCCTTAAGGGTATACAGTACATCTGGCTGATTTTTTTTTAATCTCTCATAACACCTAGACACAATACAGATTCAATAAAAGTTGGTTGAGGGGCTGGCCCCGTAACCAAGTGGTTAAGTTTGTGCACTCTGCTTTGGTGGCCCAGGGTTTTGCTGGTTCGAATCCTGGGTGCGGACATGGCACCGCTCATCAAGCCATGCTGAGAAGCATGTCCCACATGCCACAACTAGAAGGACCCACAACTAAAACTACACAATTACGTACCAGGAGGTACATAGTTTTGGGAGGAAAAGAAAAAAAAAAAGTTGGTTGAGCTCAACTGCTGAAAACTTGGGCACTAAAATTTCAATATAGTTATGTCTCTTTTCCTTCATCTCATCCAGATTATCGTATAAGCAGGCCAAATGGCTTTTCACAAGAAGTTGATGGGATATCTTGTGTCTTGGTTCTAGCTGGTCAATTGTTAATATAATGGAGATTGGATGTTAGTTTTGGTTTGACGCTAGTCACTTCTGCTAAATTTGGACATTAAATCTGACTGCTAAAGTTAATTAATATAACAGAAGATATCCTGAACTGGAGGCACCAACTCCTGAGACAACTGGCCCTTAATATCACATTTTAATTCCACAATCATTCCTTAGTATTATTCTGGTGTCAGGCAAAACAGGAACTAAATTAACACCAACTCTGGCACCAGTTTGTGATACAAATCACATATTTACTCTTTGTAGCAGCAAAGTTATAGTCATACAAGTCACATCCATTACAACAGACACCATCACCTTGTTATCTTTATGTGGGCAACACTAATAGTCTTCATACGACTTAATATTCGAGGCAATATTGGTTAAAACAAAACTCTAGTACAGCAAATTTGGATATTCACTAGCTGTTATTTTAAAATTAACCTATGCTTTAGTTAAAATAAAAGGCTATCCTATGTAACTTACCAAGTTACATGATTAGTTCAGGCTTTGTTCTTCAACTTCCTGGGCCAATAATACTATCTGCAAAAATAATTGCAAAGTTCTTCTACAGATGTTAAGAAAATGTCTAAGACTTCTAAGACTTTTGCTGAATGTGAACTAAAAGAAAAAGAATCACCATTTTATGGCTGCCCTTTGTCAATGGCAAGGGCTGAGGAGAGATCAAGTTTCAACAAGAGTGAAATTGAATATGATCCAGCCATTCCACTCAAAAGAACTGAAAGCAGGGATTAAGGGGCAGCCTGTGGCCTAGTGGTTAAGTTCAGAGTGTTCCACTTCCACAGCCTGGGTTTGGTTCCCCAGCGCAGACCTACAGCACTCAATGGCGGCCATGGTGGGGCGGCGACCCACATACAAAACAGAGGAAGCAGGGGGGCCAGCCCAGTGGCATAGTGGTTAACTTTGCCCACTCCACGTCAGCAGCCCAGGGTTCATGGGTTCAGATCCCCAGTACGGACCTACACACTGTGCTTTGAGTCATGCTGTGGCAGCATCCCACATACAAAAAATGGAGGAAGATTGGCACAGATGTTAGCTCAGCAACAATCTTCCTCAAGCACAAAGAAGAAGACTGTCAACAGATGTTAGCTCAGGGCCAACCTTTCTCACCAGAAAAAAAAAAAAAACAGAGGAACATTGGCATCAGATGTTAGCTCAGGATGGCTCTTCCTCAGTAAAAAAAAAAAAAAAAAGAAAGAAAGAAAGCAGGGACTCAAATAGACATTTGTACACCCATGTTCATAGCAGGATTATTCACAGTAACCAAAAGGGAGAAGCACCTCAAGTGTCCACTGACAGATAAATGGACAAATAAAATGTGGTATACAGAATATTATTCAGCCTTAAAAAGGAAGGAAATTGTGACACATGCTACAACATGGATGAACCTTGAGGATATTATGCTAAGTGAAATAAGCCAGACAGAAAAAGAAAAATAGGGGCCGGCCCCATGGCCAAGTGGTTAAGTTCGCACGCTCCGCTGCAGGAGGCCTAGTGTTTCGGCGGTTCGAATCCTGGAGGCGGACACGGCACTGCTCATTGAGCCACGCTGAGGCAGCATTCCACATACCACAGCTGGAGGGACCCACAACTAAGGATATACAGCTATGTACCAGGGGGCTTTGGGGAGAAAAAGGAAAAAAATAAAATAAAATAAAATCTTTAAAAAAAAAAAGAAGAAAAGAAAAAGAAAAATATTGTATGGTTCCACTTACTTGAGATTTCTAAAGTAGTCAAATTCATAGAAAACAGAAAGTAGGATGGTGGTTGCCAGTGGGGAGAGGTAAATGGGGAGTTATTATTTAATGAGTATAGAGTTTCATTTTTGCAAGATGAAAAAGTTCTTGAGAGGGATGGTGGTGATGGTTGCACAATAAATGAATGTACTTAATATCACTATACACTCAAAAATGGTTAGAATGGTAAATTTTACGTATATTCACCACAATAAAAAAAAAGAATGATGTTTAATGACCAATCTCTTCATCTCCCCCATCTAGTTAGGATTAGGAAACACACCTCACCCTTTCCTTGAGAATATCCTTAGAAAAACCCTCCACCCTCTCTTTTGCTCGCTGCTGTCTTCAAACTACACTGATAGAGTAGAGCAAGGTACTTTTCTTGTTCCTATGGCATTTGGTACCCAAATTCCCAAATAATGAAGAGCTTAATAAGGAAAGAATTTTGGCAAGATTTTTTTTCTAGTCTTTGTTCCTGAGGATTTTGTACTTTAACACTACTACTCATTCTTTGATAGTATTAATGCCTAAATGGAATTTTTGAGTTTTACTTTCCCCCATCTCAAATATGGCTCCTCTTTTTGATGTAGTTCATCAAAAATAAATTTTTTAAATTGGAAGTGCCCAGAGTTGAACTGACTTCCAAGTCACACAGCTAGTTAAATTCTTAGAAGGTACTAGGACCAAAGCTAGATTATTCCTATTTCCGTATACTTTGCAATATATGCAACTAAAAAAAGAGTACATTAAAATAGTAAGATATATGGGCTGGCCCGGTGGCGCAGCAGTTAAGTTCACACGCTCTGCTTCGGCAGTCCTGGGTTCACTGGTTCAGATCCCAAGCACAGACCTACATGCCACTTATCAAGCCATGCTGTGGCAGGCATCCCACATATAAAGCAGAGGAAGAAGGGCAAGGATGTGAGCTCAGGGCCAGTCTTCCTCAGCAAAAAGAGGAGGATTGACATTGGATGTTAGCTCGGGCTAATCTTCCTCAAAAAAATAAAAAATTTAAATTTAAAAAAAAGTAAGATATGACCATAATGAAGATTTCTTAGCTTTATATCCCAAATTGCACATAAAACTACCAATTAAGCTTCCAAAACTATCAAAACAACCAAAATTCTCTCAGACTGTGAGCATTCCTCAGCACAAGGTATATCTGAGGGGAACGATACCTCTTACATCTGATAGTTAATGTAGTATGACTATGTTCTGTTGTTAAACAGTAAAGATAAGAGTCTAGAAAACTAGTGTACTGAGAGTGGGAAAAAAGCAAAGAGCCCGACTTAGTCAGAACTTTGGAAACCCAGCAAAACTAATAAACCAAGCCGAGAAGAGCTTTCAGAGGCACCACAGGTCCTTTGGACTGCTCTAATGTGCAGAAGAGTTTCCTGGGTAGAGAACAAGAATGGTCCAAATTACGAAACAAGCTTTCCCATGAAAGTCTCTCTAAGGGCAAAAACGCTGACGAGGGCAGGAGGTGCTGAGACAAACGACCCTACGACAGAGGTTCTGTGGCCCCACACTAAGCCAAAAGGCTACCCTCAAACGAACCAAAAAGAACAGAGAGATGGGAAGGTGAATTCTTCCGCAGGCCAGTCATCAAGTGCTCCAGGAATGATTTTTTTTAATGTGTCTAAAGTCTCAGAAGGAATATATGGAACTAGAAAAAGCCAAGTCTCTTTCTGGACTAGGGAAAGAGGGCAAATACACTCTAAAAAGTCAAAGAGAATAGCCTAAGAAGCGTTTAAACACGGCTAACACGCTGGGAAGCATATTCTAAACTCGTCCACCCCATCCCATCTAACAGTAGTTAGGACCAAGTGAAACCCACCTTCACGAGCGGGACCAAGGCCTGTGAGACCCAGACAAGGCAGAGCGGGAGAGCAAGACCGACCAAGCCAAACCATCCCTAGACTCGGGTTTGAAATAAGAAATCACTGATAATATACCTTATTTGTTTGCCTTCTCCTTGCCTTTTGAAAAAATAAAGTGTTAAGAAATATTTCAATTTAAGGGGCCAGCCCGTGGCCGAGTGGTTAAGCTCGTGCACTCTACTTCGGCAGCCCAGAGTTTCACCGGTTCGAATCCTGGGTGCAGACAAGACACCGCTCGTCAGGCCATGCAGAGGCGGCATCCCACATGCCACAACTAGAAGGACCCACAACTAAAAAATACACAACTATGTACCGGGGGGCTTTGGGAGAAAAAGGAAAAATAAAATCTTTAAAAAGAAAAAAAAAAGATTTCAATTTAATCTTTATTTAATTATAAGTAAACAGAGAATAAGAATATAACTCTAATGGCCAGGAGTGATGACAATGACAACACTGACCACACACACGAAGGAAGGAAGCAGCAGGGAAGTGAAAAATGACAAAGGTGGGAAACCAGATAGGGATTCTTTACCCTCTGAGGCACAGGAGTTCATGTACACTTTATAAATGTTAAATAGTTTTATATTACTGACTGTAAAAAACTGAAAAAAGAAATTACTGCACCCAAATCCATGAGAAGACAAGAATTCAGAAAGGTAAGCTCAGGGGCCGGCCCCACGGCCAAGTGGTTGAGTTCGCACGCTCTGCTTCGGCAGCCCAGGGTTTTGCCAGGTCGAATCCTGGGCGCGGACATGGCACCGCTCGTCAGGCCACGCTGAGACAGCATCCCACATGCCACAACCAGAACGACCCACAACTAAAAATATACAACTATGTACCAGGAGGCTTTGGGGAGAAAAAGAAAAAATAAAACCTTAAGGGGAAAAAAAAAAAGGTAAGCTCAGCACTCAAAAAATAATTATTTCTATTTGAGGGGATCTGCTGATTTAATTCTAAAGAAAAAGCTTTGAAACTGAGTCGTACTTTAGAAGACCAGGGAGTACAGGGAAGAAAGTCCAAGTCTAGGACCTGCCCAATGAGGGGGTCTGGGAAACTCACCCCATACTTTAAACAAGGAGCACAGGGCTACCCTCTCAGGATAAGAGTGACCCAGAAATAAACCAGTTCTCATAAAAACTCAGTGGGATAGGTTTATGCCACTGAAGATAGATTAGATAAATTTACAGAGAAAATGAAGAAGTAGAAGGTAGATCAGAAGAAACTACCCAGTATTCAGCCCTGGGAAATAAAAACCAGCAATACAAAAGACAGGGTAAGAGGCAAAGAACACACAGTAAGAAGGTCTAACATATGGTTACATGGAGTGTGAGAAGAAGACAGAAAAGAAGGCAGAGGCAATATGAGGAGACAATAGCTGAGAATATTCTAGAACAATCCTCCTCACCAAAAATAAATAAATAAAAGTAATTCAACCATCCACACAAAAATCTGCACACAGATGTTTATAGCAGCTTTAGTCATAATTCCTAAAACTTGAAAGCAACCAAGATGTCCTTCAGTACGTGAATGGATAAACTGTGGTACATTCAAACAACGGAATATTATCCATTGCTAAAAAAAAAACGAGCTAACGGGTCAGCCCAGTGGCGCAGCAGTTAAGTTTGCAAGCTCTGCTTTGGTGGCCCAGGGTTTGCAGGTTTGGATCCCAGGCACAGACCTACACACCACTCATCGGGCCATGCTGTGGTGCTGTCCCACATACAAAGATAGAGGAAGACGGGCACAAGTGTTAGCTCAGGGACAATCTTCCTCAAGCAAAAAGAGGATTAGCAACAGATGTTAGCTTAAGGTCAATCTTCCTCACCAAAAAAAAAGAAGAACAACAACAACAACAAAAAGAAATGAGCTAACAAGCCATGAAAAGACATGGAGAAAACTTAAATGAATATCACTAAGTGAAAGAAGGCAATCTGAAAAGACTACATACTGTTTGAGGCCAACTATATGACATTACAGAAAAGACAAAACTATGGAGACAGTAAAAAGATCATCAGTTGCCAAGGGTTAGGTGAGGGAAGGATGAACAGTTGGAGCATAGAGAATTTTTAGGGCAGTAAGACTACTCTCTATGATACTATAATAGACACATATCATTATACATATGAGCAAACCCATTGAATGTATGTAACTAAGAGTGAACCCTAATGTAGACTATGGACTCTGGGTGATAATGATGTGTCAATGGAGGTTCATCAATCCTAACAAATGTGCCACTCTGATGGGGGATGCTGAGAATGGGAGGGCTATGCATGCGCGGGGACAGTAGGTATATGGGAAGTCTCCATACCTTCTACTCAATTTGCTGAGAGCCTAAAATTGCTCTAAAACCTAACATCTGTTTTATTAGAAGTGTATGCTCAGGCTCTCAGAAAATATTCAGATGTAAATAAAGCACAGGAAAACAATAAAGAAAAAAATGTAAGCCAAGCTAGACATATCTCCCATCCCCACATTATAGTGCAGAAAATCAAAGACAAAGAGAAAATCTCAAAAACGGGCAAAGAAAAGACATTACCTTCAGCAGAATGGCAATGAGACTAAAAATAGAAAGGGTATAACGGAAGCCAGTCGACAACAGCAAACAACGTGCTAAAAGAAAATAGTCAACCTATAATTTTAAACCTACCAAAAATGCCATTCAAGAAAAAGGCCAAAAACAGACAATTTATAGCAGATAAAATCGGGAGACAATCAGTGGCAGACCCACACTACAGGAATTCCAAAGAAGGTATTTCAGGCAAAAGAAAAAGTATTCCAGGTAGAAGGTCAAAGATGCAAATGGAATGAAGAACAAAGTAGTAAACATGAAGGTTAGGTTAAATGAACACTGATTATATAAAACAGATTCAATAATAATCTGTGGACTCTTAAAAATATACATACTAATGGTAGATACATGACATTTTCTACATTTATCAAAACTCACACAACAGTGTAACACAAAGAACAAACCCTAATGTTAAACTATGGACTTTAGTTAACAATAATGTATCAGTATTGATTCATCAATTGTAACAAACTACCACATTAACACAAGATGTTAACAAGAGGGGAAACTAGGAGGAGTGGCAAGGAAGTATATGGGAACTCTACTATCTGCTCAGTTTTCTATAAACCTAAAACTGATTTAAAGAATAAAGTTAATTAAATATATATATATACAGTGAAATACTGAACAACAGCATATGAGTTGGGAGAGGAATGATGGAGTTAAATCTTCAGAGCCCTGGTATCGATGAAGAGGGCAAAGGTACTGATTAACATTAATCTTTGCTAAGTTAAGGATGCATGTTGTAATTTCCAAGGTAACCAATAAAAGAGTACATAACTTTCAAACTAGAGGAGGGAAAAATGGAATGTTCAAAATAAATAATAAAACTGACAAAAATCTGAAGGTAGAAGAAAGAAAAAGTATGAGAATGCTTATTTCTTTATCTTCCATAGTAGAGAATTAATCCATAAATTTAAAAATGATTTCAAAAAGAAGGCAAAAGAAACATAAGGAAGATTTAAAAAGAAACATAAGAGGGGCTGGCCCCGTGGCCAAGTGGTTAAGTTCGCACGCTCCGCTGCAGGCGGCCCAGTGTTTCGTTGGTTCGAATCCCGGGCGCGGACATGGTACTGCTCATCAAACCACGCTGAGGCAGCGTCCCACATGCCACAACTAGAAGGACCCAAAACGAAGAATATACAACTATGTACGGGGCGGGCGGGGCTTTGGAGAGAAAAAGGAGAAAATAAAAAAAAATCTTAAAAAAAAAAAAAAGAAACATAAGAAAGATTTAAGCCCAAACATATGTCATTGCATTAAAGTTCAATGAACTAAATCTTCCAATTAAAAGACAAGAGTTTTGAGACTAAAAAACAAAAGCTAGAGCGGACCACGTCTACATGGGTGACAACTTACTCTACTTCCATCTTCTCAATACTCTTTTGCAATTCAACACAGATTTCTTCAGTGTATACAAGAGACTGAGCGTCTGAATAGTCAGAGCTAAAGATACCATCCATGTTCTCAAGACTAACAGGGAAAACAATGATACACGTTACAGTAAGAGTAGGTTATCCAGGGCTAGTAAGAGAATGCAACCAGATTGATGGGATTATCTGGAAAAGCTATAAGGAAGAGATATCTAAATTCTGCTTCAAAGAGTAAGCTAAAAGTTCATCAGGCAAATAAAAAAGGAAAGGGGAGGAGACAGCACGGGGCCTGTTTGCTAACACTGCAGGTCAGGATATCAGTCAGCGTGAGCTGGCAGAGCACAGCAGACGGGGAGCAGACAACTGGCCAGGAAGGTGAAAAGTCAGGATAGAGAGTTTTAACTTTATCAGCAGGCAATGGGGAGCCTTTAAAGAGAGAGAGTAAAACAATGTTGGTATTTTTAGAACTATAACTGGTGGCAGTTTACAGAAAGATGAATGGGGTAGGACAGACTGGCTAACAGTTATGAATGAGAAAAGTCTGGATTAAGGCAGTAGTAGTGGGGGCAGACAAAGGCTGGAGAAATCTCAAAGAGCCATGAGTTGATATTTGACTACATGTGAAATAAGGTAAGAATTAAATGAGTACTAAAGTAAACGAAAGGGAGAAGACAACATAAAGTCAAACATATAAAAGATTTATCAACAGTTCCTTAAAATTTACTGGTGTAAGCAGAGACTGTGTCAGCATTTATGCTTACTGAGCGTTGTCTAACTATGTATTAAATGTAAAATACCTATACATATTTTAAAAAACTATCAGTATTGGTATATGAAATAGCTAACACTAGATACCCATAACTGACATCTTCTAATTGATGCAATTAACTAAATGACAGTAGAGAAAGCTATCAGTTGATTAAACATCTTTTCAGAAGTCAAATTTGATCATTGAAGGTGATCATGTATCAGACTCAAATTCTTAAAACGGTAGGAAAAGAGATCATTTTTCTTTAAGAAAACATCAAAAATCTACTATGTGGTACTACTTAAAAGCACGTGGTCGTTTCATGCCAAAATAGACAGCACCACTTTTTGTGGCTTCTCATTTTGCTCCTTTTCAATACCATCCAAGTAATGCATAATCCTTTCATTCAATACAACTGAAAGCAATGACATTAATCAAAAAAGCAAGTTACAGTGGGAAATCTAAAAAAAACGACAACTTAAACATTTTCTTTGAACCTAAAACATCTAAATGTATCTTCTGTTGCCAGTCTTTGATGCAGGCCTTCTGAGTTTAGATCCACTGACTGTAGTTCCAAACTGTCTTACACAAACCACACCCAGAATGCATCATCTACAATTTCTAGTTTCGATTTCTTTAAAAGTGAAGCAAGAACTTAAAAGATACTCGTCAAGGATCTAAATGAAGAATTCTTCTAGATGTAAAAAAAAAAAAACTATAAATTTTTACAGATATCTCCATATTGACTCACCTTATGTTTAGTCTTTCTAAGGCAGTTAACTTAGTTTTCAGAGAATCAACAATTCTTTCATTTTTACAATCATATTTCATTGGCTTACACAATTCTGTATTAAATTATATAATTTTAAATCAACTGCAAGTTGTCATAAAGTGATCCTTGGTAAGTCTATAATTCAACTGGTGGGAGCAATGCAGTGGACATCAGTCAGTATGTTTTACAAAAAGAGAATGGAAGTCTATTAAGACCAGTATCCCTGTCATGAAAGACCTAAATTCCCCTCTTATTACTTTTACTGTACTTGGAACAGTACCTGACATATCGTAGGTACTATGTAACTATCAGCTACTATATTAGCATTCAAATTCAACTAGGTACAGATTAAGAGTGCATTAAGAGGAATTCCACCTACTTTACAGTCTCCAGAATCAGAGAGCCTACCAATATTTAAATTGTCAAAAGGGAGCAGAGTAGGGAACGCATTGAAAACACATGAATACAAGGTAGGATCAGTTTCACGTGACTGGAAGTAGACTATCCAGTGCTTAAAGGAAGAGATCTTAAAAAAGGAGTAGAACAGCTCATTTATCAGGTAGAAGTCAGTTCACAACCCAATTCAGCCTTATCCCTCAAAAAAGCTAAGAGAATAGTTACAAATCCTCCTAAAAAGTGGCAGCTAGATTAGAGGAGGAAAGCCAGCTATAGCTTCTCAGTGCACATTAGGCTACTTTCCTCTATCAACTCACTAATGACAGAAAACATCCATCTCTTAAACAAACCACCACAAAGTGCATCCCAAAGTGCAAAACACGTGCTTTTGGTTTACTGGTTATTATAAACTAAATATGCTAATAGAAAGAGAAATTGAATGCATATAAAGACAATGTGCAAGAAAATTTAAAATTTGCTGATAAAAAACCTAAATTAAGTAAAGAGCAACTTAAATATAAGCAATAAATGTGGTGGCTTGGCCATTTTCTTTTAGCCTAAATTTTGTGATATATATCTAATTTGCAGATGTAAAAAATTTGAAGCAATGTAACAGAAGACCTATAATAACCAGGAAGTTCAAAAACTGCAGCTACCTAAAACACTCTCGTCCACTATGAAAGACTCCACAGTGGCACTGACTTTCTTCCTTCTATGGATATCAAAAAGTACTGAAAATGTTATGAATACTTAGGAGAAACCCCGAGACAGCCCATGCGGTGGCAACAGCCCCACTAGGTGGCACTATTACGGGAAAGTCACTCTGCTCTCCCATTTGGAGCAAGAGCTGAAAGCCCTCTTGATCTCTGCAGAACTGAAAGCTGTCATCAGCACAGCAGTGATGTCCTCTTTGAGAAATTATGACCCACAACCAGGAATTCAAAGCTGGGAGGAGGGGTTTTTCCAAAAGCACCTTCACTCCCACGACCACGGCGGCCTCCCCACTCCTATTTCAGATCAGTGGTCTGAGAGAGACAATGTCTTGCAGGCAAAAAAAGTCATACAAAATGGAGATTTTCTTTTCCTCTATCTAACTCTCAAACTACATAATAATTTACTTGTTCGGGTTTTTTTCCAAGTTTCTTTACCATGGAAAAAAACCTACTCTCTTGCTAGTCCTTGAATAACATATTTATTGTAATCAATATACTTACCATGACTAGAATCATCAAAATAACAATTAATGGCATAAAGCGTCTGGATATAAAGGAACTTCTTTCTCTCTATATTAAAGGTAGAACTTCCGATTAAACAGATGGATCATTGTATTAAAGTTTCCTGACACCTTAGTTATACGATTTTTAAGTTGGGCCTAGGCAGCAAAATTCAGTGTCACTCATTTCCATCATGTATGCTCCACCCACCAAAAGCAGACCTGGATACAGCTATCGTGAACCTAACAGAAGAAAAGAAAAGCAACCTAACAACAAAGCCCAATGAGTTCAAACTACGTACAATTTGAATATAAACTTACTTTTACTCAGTAGGTGACCATTTGAACAGACAGATTCAGATATAAGCCTTCTACTGTATTCCAAATTAAAAGACACACCAAAGGTCATTATTAGGTAATCAATTGAATCAGAGATCAATTTAATACTCAAGTATACCACTCAGTTCCAGGTGAAGCTGCTTCACCTAGATCAGAGCGCTTACACGTATATATAAATATATATGTAACAACAGTCAAGAATAAAGCCACGCTCCAAAGTGCGACAAAAGTCAGTTATTTAATTAAAGTGGCCAAAGAAACGAAGAACTACCAAGGGTATAACAAATTTCATGTTCCAGAGCACCCCATCACAGCTCTAACACAGCTCTCAGCACGGGACTATCTCTGTCTGTCTGTATCTCTTGCTCTCTCCACAAAGGGGACTCGGAGGCACTGGGCTGAGGCATCATACCCAACATCCTGCACAATGCCTAGTGTGCAGCAGGCACTCAACATCTGTTGAAAGAACAAAAACTATCAAGCTGTTCCAGCTCACCAAAATTATGAGACCCATCAAAGCAGCCAGTTTTTCCAATAAAACCTTGACAAACACCTTCTTTTTTAAGAAGCTACTAACCAAAGCATGCGACTAACGTCTAGGTCATCACGAAAAATAAGATTTCTTGAAAAGCACAGAAAGAAATGTTCACAAGAAGTCAAAGATCAAAAATTCACAAGTCTCAGGGCCAGCCTGGTGGCACAGCAGTTAAGTTCGCATGTTCTGCTTCGGCAGCCCGGGGTTCACTGGTTTGGATCCCAGGTGTGGACCTACGCACCCCTTGTCAGGCCATGCTGTGACAAGGGTCCCACATATAAAATAGAGGAAGATGGGCACAGATGTGAGCTCAGGGCCAGTCTTCCTCAGCAAAAAGAAGAGGATTGGTGACAGACGTTAGCTCAGGGCTAATCTTCCTCAAAAAAAAAAAATTAACAAGTCTCGAGCCCAAGTAATCCAACAATTTTGGACTGGTGAGCTTTTAAATAAAACATCATAAATATATTTTACATGTAGTATTAAAATGATAAATATGTTTTACATATTGTACCAATACCATCCTATGACAGCAGAGGGGTGAAGTAGCAGGTATGTAAGGACACACAGGAAGCCGTGACATTGCTTAACTTAACACCTGACTGTTAACGGGGGCTTGATCTTACTTTATACTCCCAGAACAAAAATGAACAGACTGAACAAGGAGGAATAAGAGAAGGAGAGAGAAAGCAGTCTCGGGGAGCAACCAGGAAGCATGTGCTGAACTGCAGACTGGGAGAACTGACGGACGTAGCAGACGCAGACGTTTCCAAACTCTACCACGCAGTCATCCCCAAACTCCAGCGTAATGAAGCCACACCAAGACCTTTCCACTAACAGTTTTCTTCTGACTGAGGAGTTTTTGACAAAATCCCGCATAGAAGCTAGATACACATTCCATCAGTATCCTTGCAACGAGACCCATGGGAAATCGCTCCCCTACCAGAGGGGGAAAGCAGCACACAGGCCCATATAGAATACCTTCAACCACACTGTTACACGATTGGAATGACTGGTAGGATTTAAAAGCTCACTGGAACCATGAGCCAAATCTACTCCCCTGCAATCTATCAGTATGATCCACCCAAACTGCTCTTAATTGCTTTTTAAATGTGTTTCAATTAGACTGTGAACAGTGTTCATTATCATCATTTTACTCACCTTACTAACACCAACTCCAGTAAACCTGGCCTCTAATAATTCCTGCCGTCGTGGGTCCAGGCTATGCAATTCTTCCATCATTTCTACTGAAATGAGAAAAAGTAGGTTGTGAGACCACAAAAACTAAAATGTGAAGAACCAATTTTTAGGTTCCTCACAAACAAAACTCACAGTAATTATGTCACTGAATGATCACATCCAGGTAAACCTGAAGTAAATACCACACTCAAGTGATACACTACAATGCGCTGCATCAAAGAGTAATATATTTAAAGTTATAAAGTGCCTCAGAAGTCCTCTTTTAACGGCCACTTATTCTTCTCTATTTCTGATTTGATTTTAACAGCAAAAAACCCTCAAACCCTTCATCTGATCCCTGTAAAAGTTGATCTGTAAAAGGACTAACTTGCAAGAAAGAAAATTCCTTCTATCAACTTTTGAATTTAGCTAAGTACTTTTAGATATTTCTTTCCCAAACACACAAGAACTAGTTCTTAAACTAAAAATATAAATCATCGGTATTAATTTCAAAATATAGCATGAATCAGAAGCTACAAATAACTTCAAATAATGCTATTACATAGCTCTTTTCTCTGAAGAGCTCACAGCAGCTCATGAAAAAAGGGATTAATTATTTCAAATCTAATCGAGAACCCATGGTAAAACCATCAACCTGCAATCACTCAGGAAATTAGTATAGCTCCATAAGCATCCCTTTACAAAACCTTTTTCTGACCACTACCTGGAGCAGTAGGTTTCTTTAGACGTCTGCTTTTAGCACTCCTTCCAAGCAGGGAGGGGCAGGAGGACACCATTTTTAAACTCCTTCCACGACCAATTAATGCACAGGCGACTTTCAACAATTACGTCCATCCTTTGCAAGAGATCAACTCTTGCAGAACCCATTGGAAACCTCTCTAACATTAAAAGTGGAAAAGGAGCACACACCATTACATAGAACCACTTCCAACGTATTATTAAATAGTTATTGGTATGATTTAAAAGTTCACTGAAAACACGAATTAAACATTCTCCTCTGCAATCTAACGACTCCACAATTTCCAGTAACAACCCCTACTAGTCCTCCAGTTTCATTTCCCTTCCTGGATTGAGGGCCCGGGGCAAAGGGGAATGAAAGGGTGACAAATTAAAGTTTCACCCACACAGACAAGTGCAGGTTAGAGAGGGAATTCAGAAATTCTCGGAAACGTAGAAAGGCATCTTTAAAAGACGAAAAAGAAAGGGAAAAGGAGATTGAGCGAGTGTCGTTCCCCTCAGTGGCCTTCCTCGCGTCTCGCCCTGCCCTAATCGAGGCCGGAATGGCAGAGGTTGCAGCCTCCCTCAAACCCCAGGGTCTCTCGGAACATTTCCTAAACCTCCATCCCCAGGCCTGGCCCAGAAAATGACGCCCCAGCGGTTATTCCATTTAATGTCAACTCATGTTAAGGAAATAGCCACTCTGTCTCATTGCAGCGGGGCCTTGGACTGGGATCCTCCCCGGAGCCCACAGCCGGGAAGCAGGACCGATGGGGCCTGGTCCCAGCGCCCCTCGCCTGCCGCCGGCTGCAAACTTTCCCCAACTCCAGGCCCACCTGTCACGGAGGGAGGGCGGGCCAGCTCTCGGGGGCGCCCGGGAGGCTGCCGGGGCCTCCAGCTGCCGGCGCGGCCCCCTCTCCCCGCCGCCCGCCGGCCCCACTCCCAGGCCGGGGCCGCCTGGGCCTCCCCCATCTTCGGCCCGGCCCCTCGGCGACCCGCAGCCCTCGGGGAGCCGCTCCCGCCTCCGCGCCGAGGAGCTGCGGCCCGGCGCCGGCCCCGGGTGGGCCCAGGCCGCAGACTCCTCAGCGAGGGGGTCCCCCGGACGGTTAATGCCCTAGGCCCGGCGGCCTCCCCCGCCCGGGGCTCAGCCTCTCACCTGCCGCCGCCGCCGCCGCTCCACGCTCCTCCCGGGAGGGGCCCCGACCCGACCCGGCTGCGGACCGCTCCGCTCTCCCCCTGGGCAGGCCCGGGGCGGAGCCGGGGCCTCTCCTGAGCGCCGCAACCCCCCGCCCAGGCAGCCGCCGCCGGCGCCGGGCTCCACGAGAGGGCGGGCGGGGGAGGGGGGCCGCGGAGGCCGCAGATCCCCGGGCTCGCGTACAGAGCCAGGCGCCCGACGCGGGCCCGGGCCCGGGCGGCCGCGGGGGGCGCGGGACCGGCCTCCTGGCGCCGGACAAAGGCCAAGGGAGGCGCAGGAGGGCCCAGGCCGGGCCGGGAGGAGGGGGCCCGCTCGGCTCGGGGCCACTCGGGTGCGGCGTGGAGGGCGGGGGGGTCGGAACCGCTGGTGCCCAGGACCCGCCTCCGGCCCCTTAATCCGGATCGGTTCGGTCCGGATTAGTAGTGATCGGTGTAAACACACTAGTGAAACCGCGTGTTTCCTCGCGAGATTTGCACGGCTGGGAGGCAGGGGGGGGTCCTGGGGGGTGGGGGAAGAGCCGACAGTGGGGGAGGAGGGGGAGGGGACGAGGAAGGTGGGGGGGTCCCCGCTGCCCCGGCGCCCCGCCTCCTCCAATCAGCGGCCGGGCTGGCGGGCAGGGGTTAACCAGGGGACCCCGCGCGGCGAAGGAGGCCGCCGCCTCGCCGGGCGGCTGGGCGCGGGCGGACGCGCGGCGCCGGCGGACGGGCCGCGCCGCGGAGGGAGGTCGGGCCGCCCTGAGACCTGCCCGGCCCGGAGCCCCGGAGCCCCCGAGCCCCGCTGCCGTCTTTGTATGAGCGGCCCCGGCCGAGGCGGTCGGACCGGCATCCTGGGCCGCGGACCGGCACTGGAGGGGCCTCGCCGCCCGGGCCAGGCGCTTCCCGCGTGCGCCTGGCCGGACCCCGCGCCCGCCTAACCCCTCGGCTCCACGAGTTCGGGTGAGAAGCGAGGCTGCTCTGGGGATCCAGGGACGGATTTCGGAGGAAGAAAGCCCGTGAGCCGGCGGACCCGCCCGAACTTCCCCGGAGACGCCCGGTCAGTGAGTTCGCTGTGCCCACCCGTGGTGGCTGTCCCGCGCCCGCCACGCTCCGGAGCGACCGTCCCGCTCCCCTGACCCACACCTGCCGCCCTGGAAAGCGGACAGCATTTTCCCTCCACATACCTGGTTGGCAGGGCGTCTCCAGGGACAAAAGGTGCCCTGGGATGAAGCCGAGCCCCCGCCCCCACCAGGATGCTGCCCTCCGGAAGGGGGGCGCTGCCCCAAAGGGACTCTCCCCAGGGCACCCAGGGGGAGGTTCCATTTCAACCTCTGATTAAAAACACGGCCCTCTTGGGTACTTAGCGGAGTCTGAGGATAAGTGCTGGAAGGAAAAAAAAAGACTGCCCCTCACAGGATGTCTGCTGAGGAATGAGAAATAGGAAAAGGTGAGCTCTTGTGCACAGTAGCCCCTGCAGCGGAGGAGGGCTTCCTGCGTAGGAAAAGGCCCCGCTCTGATCGCCGAGCTGCAAAGAAAAAAATCACGTTCTCCGCCGACTTCTGTGAGCCAGGACACTGACTTCAATGCAAATACCCAACTTTTTCTTTTCCTCTGATGCTTCCTTGATCAGATGTCTGATCAAGATCAAGAAGATGACTTAGGGACTACAAGGGAATCACAGGGGAAAAATTCAGACAATGAACAACAGCCTTGAACCTTTCCAGGGGGTAGGCAAGTACTTCAAGTGGAGTTTCTGCCTTTTTTTCTTCCTTATTACTTCTTAATTCTTCCTGTATTAACAGAACACAGACCTGCTGAAAGAGGATGGCAGGTTGCTTTTTGTTAGTTGTCTGACCTGCCAAACCCTTGGGCAAATTCAAGCACTGTGGAACGACTCCATTAAACCAAGAGTCACCTTCCTCGGGATCCCAGCCAGGCTGGGAAGCCACACACAGACTTCCCCAGTTAACAGTGTTTGAAGGGGAGGGGGAGAGCACATTGGGGGCAGAGGGCAGGACAGAGAGCAAAGTGTAGGACCCTCGGGAGCAGAAGCAAGAGGCAGATAGTGTACGGATGACTTGCCTTCCACTCCAACACAGAAAAGCAAATCGGGCAAGCTTTCCATTACAGCAAACCATCGAGAAAGCAACTCCTTAAAATGACACTGCAATGTCTTAAATGAGGAGAGAAGACTTTAAGAGCAAGAGCACTGGACAGAGAGTCAGAACTGAGTTCCAGCCCAGCCCTTCCACAGACAAGCTGCATGGGCCTGATACCTAACCCTTTCAAGCTTCACCAACCTCACCTCTGAAGGAGGAGTTTAGATTTCCAAAGTTCTTTCCAGGTCTAGAAGGCTATGATTCCATTTTTAAAAGTAGTTATTTAAAGTGATCATTGGGGGCCGGCCCAGTGGCCTAGTGGTTAAGTTCGCACGCTCCAATTCAGCGGCCCACGGTTTGCCAGGTCCGATCCTGAGCGCAGACATGACACCACTCATCAAGCCATGCTGAGGTGGCATCCCACATGCCGCAACTAGAAGGATCCACAACTGAAAAATATGTATATACAACTATGTACTGGGGGGATTTGGGGAGAAAAGCAGAAAAAAAATGTGATGATGGGCTGGCTCGGTGGCGCAGCAGTTAAGCTCGCATGTTCCGCTTCTTGGCCCGGAGTTTGCCAGTTTGGATCCTGGGTGTGGATATGGCACCGCTTGGCAAAAGTGATGCTGTGGTAGGCATCCCACATATAAAGTAGAGGAAGATGGGCACGGATGTTAGCTCAGGGCCAGCCTTTCTCAGCAAATAGAGGAGGATTGGCAGTAGTTAGCTCAGGGCTAATCTTCCTCAAAAATAAATAAATTAAAAAATAAAGTGATCATTGGAATGCAGGGAAAGATGAGATTTTTAGTTTCACTTTTCCTTGTATGTTTTTCTCTGCATGTCAAAGCACTTACACCCTTACACCATCATAGGTCTATTCACAGCCCCGCTCTAGGTTTAACACTCATTCCAGTAGGAATTGCTCATAGGAATTTAATGAATTTGCTTACCACAGAGATTGGGTGCTTCTATTTATAAGCATCATGTAAATGAAAATATCAAATATCAACAGTAGGGGAAAGAACACAGACAGTAGGGCTCACTCTTTCCCAGAAGAAGATGGATAGTTGCAAAATAAGTTCTGTTGTCAGATGGTTCCTCTTACAATGTGATTTAACCTTGTTTCCTGAACCAACTTGTTTAAAGTTGGTCACATGGCAACTTTGTGAAACTCAACTTGTCATGGGGCAAATGGTGGCCTGCCCCATGCAGAGGCCCAGCTCCCATCAACTGTAGAGGTTCAAACATGGACCTGACTGGAAGATGCACACGTTGATCATCTGGTCCTTCCTGCCTTCAGGGGAGCGTGTGACAAGTCTCTAAAGGGAGTAGACATTTCATTGGTTCTTGGGAAACTGGGTGAAAGTGAAGCAGAATCCTTTATTTCAATACTCCTTAGAGCCTATGATGTGTATTATGCATATGGCAATCTCCAGGAGGGGGTTGGGGTGTTCAGTGTTTTCCTGTTTGATTTTGGAACCACCACCCTGGTTTGTGGTTGGTTGGTGGTTGTTTCAGGGCATCTCTTGGGAAAGGTGTTCTGAGAAAGACACTGGGGAAAGCTCGAGTAATGTAGCCTCCTTTTGCCCTTTCACCCGTGCTGCACTGACGACTGTCCAGCATCTTGAATGTCTCGTAATAGCCACCATCTTCAGCAAGAGATTGTGGCATATGGTACTGAGCAGGTTGACAATGCTTGGAAATCCTAACTTGCATGATTCCTTTGCTAAAAGGAACCTGCAGTGTAGTAGCTAAGAGGACAGACTTCCTAGTCAAAGTCCTTGGTTTTAATCTTGGCCCTGCCTCTTACCAGCTGAGTAGCCTTAAGCAAGATATTTTTCTTTAAGCCTCAGTTTCTTTATCCATAAAATAATGTTAAAACCTCACAGGACTGTTGGAGGATTAAATGAGATAATATATATGCCTGACTTAGTAATCCCTGAATAAATGGTCCCCAAAGTTCACATTTCTGCCAAGGATTTATACATTTGTCATTAGATTGATTTGGCAGCACGCAGTTTAACTTAGGAAACCATGCTGCCAATGTACTGACTCGTTTAGAGGTGGTTTTTTCTTCATCACAGAAAAAGAACTTGCTGTCTTTTTAAATGAAAGCATTACATTTGTTTTGGGTGGGGAGGGGGAGTAGAGAAAGACATAAAGTTGCATGTTCTGTTTCTGTTCTTCCCCCACCCCTGAGAATTGAGGATCTCTAATGGTATGAAGAAATAAAGAATTTTGTGAAGACACTATTTGCACTATAGATCATTCTAGGTGGGACAGTGCAGAACATCAGGGAAACTGGTTGAAGAGAACTAAGTTCCAATCTCATCTCTTCACCTCTCAGGTTCCTCTCGCTGGTGAGCATACCTAATTCCATGAGTGGCTTTAATTAAAACTGGAATAATGATGGGAAATGACTTGTAGCCGTGCCTGGCATACAATAGGCATTTAGTCAGTGTTATTTCCTTTCTTCTCCCCGTTCCCAACAAGATGCAAGTGTCTGGTAGCCATAAGTGCAGTACAGATTAAAAATTCCGATCTCAGTAAGAGTCTCTGCCGGTCACTCTCCTATCTCTGTGTATCGTGTCCTCCCACTGCCCAGCTTGCTTCAGAAACTTCTTGAGCAACTCTCCTTGACACAGTTTGCTTTATTTATCAAGTCGTGCGTTCTTCCCTGCAGCCCACTGATGCTGGAACAATCTTCTTATTCTCCTGGAGAGCACTTCCCTTCTCTACTTGCCTCTTCCAGCTCCCTCCCCAAGGGTTACTTCTTTTTAGTAATTGTCTTTTCCCTGCGTTGTGTGTTCCTTCTGAGCAGCTGAAGTGTAAAACAGACAAATAAAGGGGCAAAAGAGAATAAATGTCACTTACCTGTAACAAGCCCCCTCCCCTTAGCACTGAACTCTCCACACTGGTCTTTCTCAGAAAGAAAACAGCAAGATAAGAAACAACAACAAACACACAGTAATTTGTGGAAACTGGTAAAGTATATTAAATCTCAGTTCTTCTGTTGACTTTTCACATTAGGCTTAAGCCATGAACCTTCAAACATACTGACACAGGTCAGGAGGGAAAGGGGGCCTGAGCCTCACGCCCACAGAGAAGAAGGAAGGAGATCCCTCTGGTTAGGGTAGGAGGCCTGGGGCTGGTCAGCCCAGAAAGGCAAGTCAGAAGATGGGCCTGTTTCTGTAAGGCCTCTGAGCTAAGGAGTTTTACGGTTTTAATGGTTGAAAGAAAATCAAAAGAAGAATAGTATTTCATGACACATGAAAATATACAAAATTCTAACTTTGGTGTCCATAAATAAAGTTTCATTAGAACACAGCCATACTGATTCCGGTGCATATTGTCTGTGGCTACTTTTGTGCTGCGATGGCAGAATTGAGTAGTTGTGACAGGCTGGCAAAAGCCTAAAATGTTTGCTATCTGGCCCTTTACAGAAAAAGTTTGTCGACCTCTGCTCTAGGCCAGGGCTTCGCACACTGTAACGAGCATCAGTATCCCCTGGGCATCTTGCTAAAATGCTGATTCTGATTCAAAATGTCTGGGATGGGGCCAACGATTCTGCATTTCTGACAGCTCCTAGGTGACGTTGTTGCTGCTGGTCTGCAGACCACACTGGGTATCAAGGCTCTGAAAGTCTTGTCCATTCTATTACTAGTATTTTTGTGAATGATTTCTAAGTATGCAAATCTTAGAAAATATGAAAAATGGAGTGTAACCCATGAAAATCACCTCCAATGGGTTTCCCACGTTTCATTCCATTGTTTCAGCACCATGTGACAGCCTGAAGGGACATGGAAATGGATTTGCCAGCAACCTCAAAGGGACTGCAGCCCTGACACCCCTGCAATGTGGTGTTTCCTGTTATTGGCCCTAAACTTATCGGTCCGACTACAGAAGGGCCTTCTTTGTCCTGGTCTTCTAGAATTTGGAAAAGAGCTCTGTGCCTTATCCAAAATATACTCAATTTTTCCAACTTCAAGCAAGTCCTTTCTTAGCTCTTCCGTCAGTGACGGGTGCTTCTCAGGGTGACAAACCCGTGGAGAAGCAGCCTGGGTTCACATCACAGCCTTCCTACACACATGTTCTGAGACCTAGGTCCTGGTGCCTCGGTTTCCTTATCTGCACAGTGGAGGCAGCGTGGTACATAAAGCAGTGCTTACATACTGCAGGATTCATGGCAGGTGCTGCCAACCTGAAAGCATCATAAAACTGAACACATCCGAAACCTGCTCCTTCCCCCAGCTGACTCATTGTAAAAAAAAAGTCAATTCCATACTTTCATTACTTAGACCAAAAACCTTAGAATTATCCTCTCCTCCATTCCCACTCCCAGCTCCTCCACTCCAGCCTCACTGGCTTGCTCCCACCTCAGGGACTTTGCACTCACTATCCCCTCCACCTGGAGCACTCTCCATCCGATACCTAGCTGGCATGGCCACATGTTAGTTCCATTACATGAAGTGTGTCCTATCTTCTGTGTATGATACGTTGCTGGCAAGTAGCTGCCTTTCCATGACAGAGTGAGAAGGACCTCCAGGCCCTTTCAAGAGACAACTCTGCTAGGCTTTTGAGGAGAAGGAAGTGAGGAGGGCAGTTTAAAAAGAAAGAGCAGGGGCCTGGCCCAGTGGCATAGTGGTTAAGTTCATGCGCTCTGCTTCTGTGGCCCAGGCTTCGCCAGTTGAGATCCCAGGCACAGACCTACACACTGCTCATCAAGCCATGATGTGGCAGCATCCCACATAAAAAATAGAGGAAGATTGGCACAGATGTTAGCTTGGGGCCAATCTTCCTCACCAAAAGAAGTAATAAAATAAAATTTAAAAAGGAAAGACAGAGCAGAGCCCCAGACCAAATCCTTGCTCTCATGTGCCTGCTAGTCAGAGAAAGAGGCAGTAAACACAAAATTGTAGAGTGCTAGCTCCCAGTGGCAGGAAGGGTGCTACTTTATATAGGGAGACAGCTCAGGGACAGCTTTTCTCTAGTAATGGGACATCTGAGCAGGTGCCTAAATGAAATAAAGGTGCAAACCCTGTCACTGTCTGGGGGAAGAACCTTCTAGGCAGAGAGAACAGTGAGTGAAAATGCCCTGGGGCCAGAACTTGCAGGCTGACTTTGTCAGGCAAAGCTGCTGTGTCTTTCCGGGCTTTGCATGATAAAGATGCTTGCTGCCCAACTGAGTACACAGGCCTACTGCAATCACTGGGGTTTTGGTGTAACGAGGTACTTGATGCTGAGTTTCAGTTTCTTGAGCCTGTGTTTAATGCCTAATCGCAAAGGATAGGGATTATAACACAATGCACTTTTGATGGGCCAGCCCGGTGGTGCAGTGGTTAGGTGAGCACGTTCCACTTTGGAGGCCCGAGGTTCGTGGGTTCGGATCCCGGGTGCAGACATGGCACCACTTGTCAGGCCATGCTGTGGCAGGCGTCCCACATATAAAGTAGAGGAAGATGGGCACGGATGTTAGCTCAGGGCCAGTCTTCCTCAGCAAAAAGAGGAGGACTGGTGGCAGATGTTAGCTCAGGGCTAATCTTCCTCTTCAAAAAAAAAAAAAAAGCACTTACAAGCATTTGTGGGGCAGGTACTGGAATATGAGCAAGATCATTATCACTCTTCATCTTTACAACCAGAGGGAGGCCACCGCGCAGACGAGGAGGCGGCACAAGGAGGTAGGAAATGCCCCCTGCTCTGCTGGGTCTAGGCTCTTTCAGGTGCACCGAGGACTCGGTTCCGCCCCTCCTTCGCCCGCCCATTCCATCTCATAATTTCCAAGGCGCCGTTGGTAGTTCTTAGTTTGTCGGACTGGCTGTGACCCTGATAGAAGTCTACATTTTTGCCTGTTGGCTAATTCAGATGAGGTCTTTTCTAGGCCTTCCATATGGGTGGACCCAGTACACAGTCTTCCCTGGAGGCTCCCACTTTTCAGCCCCACTTCCCCTCCGGCTATTTTATCCTTTGCCCGTGAGTAGACCTGAGTTCTCAGGGCCTTCTCCAGGTTCCACCTGCTCCTTTAGTTTGATTCGGTTAACTCTAACTTTCCTTCACCTCGTTCTGGTTTCTTTCTTCATTACCCAATATTTATTGTGTTCCACAACTTCCCTACCTGGCAGTTAGTTTCCACTTCCTTTGAAGGCTTAGACATGAGCAGTCGATTACTTAGATAAGACTCTTACCAAATTCACCATCACCCAGAATCTGGTGCTCAGTTCTCAGGTCCCCCAGAGTTAATCCGACTCAGGAAGAATGCAATCAAAATCCAGAGAGAATGGTACACAATCCAGGATGCCAACTCATCCATTTTAAAAGGAGAACATGACTGCCAAGTAGCAACATTTGACCAGCAGACTCTCCTCACAGGGAAGCTACTCAGGAAGGAAACCACAACCAGAAGGTTCCTGGGTGAGCAGGGAGAAAGTGGGATAAGCTTAATGGCTCCACTGTGTCAAGCTATATTCAGCTGCTGTTCCCACTTCCTCAAAACAGGGCTCTGTCTTCTAAAAGGACACTACAGGGGTCTGTCCCTCTCGTGGAATTACCCCAAAGCCCTGCTTTTTAGACTCCTCTCTCTTAGACACTGGGTAGGCAGATCACACTTCTTCTGAAACCACAAGCAACGTACAGGCTGATATTTTCCTAGAAATTCGGATCACCCGTTTTCAGCCAACTCCGCTTCTTTGTAGGTGCCTGGTCTCGTCCATCACTGGAGAGTCTTCCGAGTTTGGTTCTGGGGTTTTGCAGGTATCTTGGTGAGGCCTCAGGTGTTAGACTCTGCTTTAACATTCAGTAGCCTAAGAGTTTAGGCAAGTCACTTGCATTTCCTCATCCATCAAACTGAGAGCTAACACTGTCCTCCTGAGGTTGCTCTAAGGATTAAGCCGGTTAACACAAGTCTTTTGAAATTTGAAAAAAAAAAAAAAAGAGTATCATGTAAAAATGCAAGATGAAATTATTCTTTCAAGGCAAGATCTCCCTAAAACAATAGTTGCAACAGGGAAAGAGAGGATGAGGTCACGGCCGGCCCCAGAGACCTGCACGTGCTCTACGGCCTGTATCACCCGTCTGCGCGGCAGCCCGGTGTCTGTTATCAATGGGGGTGTGGTTCCATCTGATCCAAGAACCACTGCCCCAAAAACACGTTACTTTCTCAAAGTGAAGCTATTCGCGGACTTTGGGGAGCGTGTTTCCCTGGTCTCCCAGTGCCCTTCCCTAAGTCCAGATTCAGTTGCGGAGTGAATGTGATGCTGTGAAAGGAAAACAAGACACAGAGTCCCAAGTCTTGGGTTTGAAATCGGCACTGCCACACACCCTTGATGGGGCTCAGCCAAGTATCATTGACCTGCCTGAGCACCGGCCGCACCACCTGTGAAATGGGGCTGCTCGTATGCCCTGCCCCTCAGAGTCGCTGCTGAGGATGGGACCTTGTAACGTAGGGTAAGAAAGATAAGAAAGAACGTCTGGCGTCGAGAAGACTCTCCAGACATGCTTGTTTAAATAAGAAAAATGTCAGATCACGGGCACTGATTTGTCTGATGAGAGAAAGCAGTTTACCATTAGTCTTCTCCTCAAAATGCTTTCTTCAGAGGTTTTAACTTCTGCCTGACATGCCGAGCTCTTTTTTTGTTTGTTAAGAATGTTTTTTGTCTTCCTCTTCTAACAAAATATTTGGAAGCCAAAACAGCTAACTGGGGAAGGCAGGACTTTCTTGGTCACTGTTCCAGCCCCCAGACAACGGGGTTGTAGCCCCAGGTTTCTTAAGTGGCAGCAGGGCAAGATTTTACCTTTGCTCTGACTTTCAGTCACCAGCATCGCTGTGGCTCAGATGTCACGTAGTAACAGGTTTCCCGATCTGGTCACAAACTTGGCATCTTACTGGCCAGCTGATTCCGTTCCACTCCTGTATCAGAGCAGGAAATATCCTGATAGGTTCTTCTGTCTCCTCACGTGGACACAAAACTCACCTAGCTACCAAATCCTTCTTCCTGGGGTGCCCCTGACTCATACCCCCAAATGACAACCCAGGAGCTGGAAAGAAGGACCTGCGGCCTGTGGTGTTGGCATGTAGCACCGATTCAGCGTTTGCGTGGTCTCACCCACCCTGTCTGGCTCACACAGGGGAGCGCTGGTCCTGCGCTCCTGTGGGCCCTACATCTCCTGCCTTCCTGTCTGTCACTGCACTCCCCAGAGGATCAGACACCCCCAGGATGCAGGCCTGGGGGGAGTTCTCCAGCCCTTGCTGACACGTCTCCTCCACTGGAAAAAGTATGAGAAGTCTGCGTGTTATAACAGATCCCTGCGAGGTGCCCCGTTCTCCAATAGAGAGGTTTCCATCTTCTACTTGGGAAAACAGACGTGGGTGTGGGGCAAGAGCCTCACCTGGGAGCGAGGCTGATCCAGGATCAGTCCAAGCTCTACTTTGCTGAGCTCTGTGAACTTGGACTAGTTATTTTGTTTTCCAAGCTTCAGCTCCCTCATCTGTAAGATGGGGACACAATACTCAGCTTAGAAGGTGGAGCTGGGCTACGGAAAGGCTCGAGCACAGCGCTTAGCAGAACCGGCCGTCAGCAGCCCGGGCCTCCTGGAGCTGGGACCTCTTCTCCTGCTCATTTTAAAAACCTACCTTCCTAATTGTGTTGACTGACACGCATTTATCATACATAAAATTACTTTGTCTAGAGTTTTCAGGAAGTCCCCAAACTAGGACTGAGTCCCAGCCTCCAGCCAACTGAAGTGTAGCTGCCAGAGGCCCCAGCAGCACCAGCCGCAGAGGTGGGATCCAGGGGCCCAGGGGACTAGCCTCTCTCGCCCCTACTCTTTGGAGGGCAGCAAATTTTTTCTGTAAAGGGCCACATAGTAAATATTTCAGGTTTTGCGGGCTGTCTTGTCTCTGTTGCAAGTACTCAACTGGCTGGTGTGGCAGGAAAGTAGTCATAGACAGGATGTAAATGGATGATGATGGCTACGTTCCAGTTATTTATTTGCAAGAATAGGCTGCTGGCTGCAGGGTAGTTTGCCAACCCCTGCGTGATTCTCAGACTTGAGCTTGCATCAGAATCGCCTAGGGGCTTCTGCAAACAGATTGCTGGGCCCCGCTGCCAGAGTTTCTGATTCAGTGAGTCCAGGGTGGGCCTCTTATTTGCATTTCTAACAACTTGCTTTGGGAGGCTGCTGCTGCTCTGGGAACCACTTTGAGAACCACTGAAGCCTTTCCCAGTCCCCTTCTTTCTCTGTGCACCCAAAACACTTTATTCCTACTGCGAATATAGCATTTATTACGTTAGATTATGGTTAGTGGCTGGCATGTGGGTCTCCAGGATTCTTTCTCAATCACCTTCCTCTCCTAGTGCCTGACAATAGCAAACGCTCGACACTCGTTGACTGAACTCAAGGGACAGTCCCTGCAGGCCAGCGGAGCCCCGGGTCCTGCTCTGCTCCTCGGTGGACGATCCTCTCTGGAGGTCTGTGCAACCTGGGCCCAGCCCTGCCACAGAGAGGAGGGAAAGGGACTTTGCCCCCGTGCCTGTCCAGAAACAGGCCAGGAAAGGAGAGATTCCCTGCTCAGTCGAGACCTTGAACCTGGCCTGCTTCCTAAGGAAATAAAACAAGGGTGGGTTGGGGGGTTGGTCTGTTTAATTTTGTTATTTTTTGCTTCTAAATGGACTGTTTTACTTTGTGATGTGTGAATGTGGGGAGTTAAGTCCAGATGGCTGTCTGCTGTGGAAAACCACTCTCTCTGAGTGACAGGGACAAAGAAGGCATTTAAAATGACCTGCAGGGGCCGGCCCGGTGGCGCAACGGTTAAGTTTGCACATTCTGCTTTGGCGGCCCGGTGTTCGGCGGTTCGGATCCCGAGTGCGGACATGGCACCGCTTGGCAAGCCATGCTGTGGTAGGCGTCCTGCATATAAAGTAGAGGAAGATGGGCACGGATGTTAGCTCAGGGCCAGTCTTCCTCAGCAAAAAGAGGAGGATTGGTAGCAGTTAGCTCAGGGCTAATCTTCCTCAAAAAAAATAAATATAAAATAAAATGACCTGCAGTCAGGGCTTTTTCTCAGATCAGACAGGATCAAGTTTGGTTCTGGAAAAGGGAATAATACTTGAGTCCTTTCCCCATCTTGAGTGGCATGAGCCAGAACTCCTAGGTCCACCTCCCTTTCTTGGAACTTACTGCCTGCCTCCTGGTTTTTATCCCGAGGATGCTCTGCAGGTAGAGCCAAGTGTGGACCCACGCATGCTTCCCCACCTCTCTTTGCCAGTGGACACGGAGGAGGCACTGGCAGGAGCCAGCCAGAGGCAGGGAGTCATGAGCTGGCTGCAAACCACAGGTATAACAATGACTTTCCTCTTTCAGATTCCCAGGCCTGTCTGATGGAGTCTTACGCAGGAATTCCTTTGATCTATGAAGGTTTTTTTTGGGGGGGAGGGGTTCTGCTTTTTCTCCCCAAATCCCTCCAGCATATAGTTGTATATATTTTTTTCAGTTGTGGGTCCTTCTAGTTGTGGCATGAGCAATGCCATGTCCACGCCCAGGATCCAAACTGGTGAAACCCTGGGCCACCGAAGCAGAGCGCACAGACTTAACCACTTGGCCACAGGGCCGGCCCTGATCTGTGAAGTTTAGGACCATCCCTACCTAACTTTCCATGCCTCACTCTCTGTGTTCCAAATTAACGGACAGGGCCAGGAGTGAGGACTCCTTCCCCTCCCCAACCTGATGGACTCCCTGAACACTGCCCAAGGTGCAGACATTGGCTGCTCATCTAGACTGCAGTGCGGAGAGCTCCGACCCAGTAACCTGGAGCACGGAAGTTAGCACAGCAAAGGCTCAGGACTGACCTCAGCATGGCTTAGAACTCCTTCTGATAATCCCTGTCACCGCCACCTCGTTACCCCTGGCTGCCAATCAGTTTTGCATCAATAAACTTTATGTTCCGGGCTTTGCCAGATGAATGAAAGGAGAGCAGCTAAGGACTGATCTCTGACCTTGGCACGTAAACAACCTACAGATTGGACTTGACAGTTAATAAAGGAAAGGCCCAGCAATTCTCTGATGCCTTTTTGCCTTAATTAGATTGCGCATTCATAAGCTATGGGGAAATCTTCAATTTGAAGAGAAAGACCCCACAAGACAGGAATTCCCATCTCCACTCATCCATCCATTCAGACTGCCAGTCCCTCAGCCGACAGTGGCCGAGACTTGTTGAGCGCCTTACGGCCTGTGCGCAGCACTGTGCTGACCGCCTTTGAGGAAAGCGGCCGCAAGAATTCCAAATGTCCACACTGTGCTCTCCTGGAAGACAGTCTTCAGCCAGGCAGTTCAGGAGCACAGCTTCGCTTCAGACAGATCTGAGCCTGAATCCTGATTCTGCTGGGTGACCTTTGGCACGTTATTTAACCTCTCTGCCCTCCGTTTCCTCTTGGGGTTAATAATACCAACCGCCAAGAGCTGCTGTCAAGGCTAAGTGAGACCATCTGCGGGAGACATTCAGCACACAGCCTGCGCCGCCCGGCGCAGTGCCCAGGGCCCACCGGCCAGCCCTCAGGCGCCAGGCTCCTGCCCATCCCCTGGCTCTCGGCCAGTCACTAGGGAGCCTGTGATGACGTCCATGCTCTCTGCTTCCAATGACGTTGGAAACTGTGGACGATGCTCCTAGTTTCTTCATCTATAAAAAGGGGCAGCGGCAATAAGCCCCGAGAGGTTCTGGAGGGAGCACTGGTCCAGAAGCCTGTGAATGCTCTTCGCCCAAGGAAAGGACTGTGGGAATATCTGATTCCGGGAGCAGCCTATGGCTTGTCATCAGACGCCACTGCAGCCCTGCAGGCTGCTTTAATAATAGATATTTTTAAATTCCTGAGCCTACTTCATGCTATATTTGCTCACACACGGAGGTTTATTCAGTGTTAATCACATTAACGTGCTGTTTCATTTCACGCTGTGCGATGCCAACTTCAGCAAGAGCCAGGAGGGCACAGAATTTACTCTCAAAGGGTCCTCGTACTGCGTTCATCCAAAGGGCGCCTGTGAAGGCATCTCAGAGCCCCGGCGACCCCCGGCCCCCCTCACTCTCCCAGGGGTGCCCTGCGACCTAAGCAGCCTGCCTTTCAAGTGTCTCTCTGTATATATTGGTTTAGAAACCTCTTAGGCAAGTGTCTAATTTTTACCAGCCATCCTTAATTCTTAAACAACCCAAACACGGGCTATTCAGCAAAAGCTCCTCATCGGGTGACAGAAAGGGACCCTGAGCGAACAGGAGTTTGGAGGGTTTTTGAGGTCTCCCAGTTCAACCCCCTTACGTCACAGATGGAAAAAGTGAGCAGCATAAGCGTAAGGACTTAAACCTCTCCTTTCGGCTCCTTCCCTGAGCCGATGAATAATCTTCATTCAGATCTTAAACACAAAACAACAAATTCACCAGATTTTTCTTGGCCCTGTGCCCAAAACTGCTTGAACCTCCCACTTGCCCTCCCGGGGCTGTCAGCCAAGAGCCTGGGATCCTACTTCATGAAGAAAATGGAAGCCATTGGACAGGAACGCCCATCACCAGTGACCCTGCAGCCCAGCACACATCTCCGTGCAGGTTCCCTCGGGCCCAAGGCTGCCCTCCTTGCACTCGGCCATCTGCCCGCTTCCTGAGGATTTGGCCGGGCACCTCTCCCCGCTTCTTACGTCACTACTTTCTCCCTTTCCACGGAACATTCCCGTCAACACACACCACGCTCTCATTTTTAAAAATTTTATATGACCTCCGGCTACTCTCCTATTTCTCTTTGAAAACTTTCCTGTTGATGTTTCCACTTCCTCTTCACTTGCTGTTCATTCTCTTTCTTTTTTTTTAAGATTTTATTTTTCTGGTACATAGTTGTATATATATATATTTTTTAGTTATGGGTCCTTCTAGCTGTGACATGTGGGATGCCACCTCAGCGTGGCTTGATGAGCGGTGCCATGTCCATGCCCAAGATCCGAACCGGCAAAACGCTGAGCCACCGAAGCAGAGCGCAAACTCTACCACTCAGCCACAGGGCGGCCCCAAGAAAAAATTTAAGCCTACAGAAAAGTTGAAAAATGTTAAAATAACCTCCACCTAGATTTTCCAATTAGCATTTTGCCACATTTGCTTTCTCTTTCTCTCTGATAGATAACAGACCTGTCTAACGTCAGCGTAAAGATGTCTATGCTAGGTAAACGTACCCATGTATGCGCAGTGTGTTGTTATTGTGCAGCCACTGGAAATTCCAGGCATCCTGCTCCCTCACCCCTGACCCCTGCAGTCACCACTCCACATGTCTCCTAAGAACCAGGCTTCCCTCTCACGTCACCACAGACCATTTCCATGCACAAGAAACCGAGCGCTGACACAACATTATCTAATATAAAGTCCATTTTTGAATTTTCCCATTTGCCCCCATAATGTCCTTCATAGCTATTTTTTAATCCAGATTCCAGTCAAGGATGAGGCCCACCTCAATTTAACTTCTAGATTCACCAATCCACCCTGATCGTTCAAGATCAGGGTAACTTCTTCACTCATGACAAATCTAGAGGGTTGTTCTCCGGCCTTGGCAGGGGCTCACCCAGGGCAGTCTCCTCTGGGCTTCCGGGTCACGTTGCTTTCAGTTTCCCCCCTCCTTCCCTGCTCCTCCGCCTCTGCCAGGCCTCTGAATGTTGGAGGCCTCCAGGCCTTCGTGCTGGGCCCCTCCTCTCCCGCTCCCAGGTGGGTCTCATCTAGACCCATGGCTGTAACACCAGCTGCATGCTGGTGTCACCTACATTTCCAGCATGCAGGGCCATCCAGTCCCGACCCGTCTCCCTAATTCCAGACTCATGTACCCCACTGCCTTCTTCTCAGCGTCTCCCCTGGGACACGCCATCAACACCTCAAACTTAACAACTCCAGACAGAAGTCTCGATGTCTTCCCCTTTCCCACCTCCGTTACTGCTTCACCATCACCAACCGCCTGTCCTGATTCCACCCTTCCGCCTCCGGCCCCACCACCACTGGGTCCTGTCTGAACTCGTGTTCCATCTTCCCTGCCACCCCTGAAGCCTGGTCCACCATCAGCCTCCTGGAGTCACAGGAGCCTGCAAACTGCTCTCCACCCTCGCCCCGCCCCCACGATACATTTTCCAGCAGCGCTTATCTTTTACAAGTAATCCAGGTTGGGCCACTCCCTTTCCTAAAACCCTCCAACAGCTTCTCATTGTAATGAGAAAACACCCTAACGCAGCAGGGTTTACGAGGCCCTGGTGGTCTCGCCCTGCCCGTCTCTCCAACCTCTACCGCCATTCTTTCTGGTAACCCTAGCCTGGCCTCCTTTAGCTCCTTGAACGCGGAGGTTTTCCCATGCCGAGGCTTTTGTCTGTGCTGGCTGTTGCCTCTGCCTGCAACGCTCTCACCCTGGGTCTCAGTGGCTGCCCTCCCCTCGGCCTTCACGGCAGCCGAAGTGCCCTAAGCTCACCCCGCACGCACACCTCCTGCTACCAGAGTCGGCTGCCCTCTCAGGTCAATGTCTTGGGAAGGACTCTGATTGGCTTAGCTGGTGTCACATGCACACCCTTCTCCCACCAACTTGTGGCCGGAGACGGGTCACTGGGCAGAAACATGGCTGCCAGGAGCTGCCCCAGTTCCCTCTGGGGTTGGAGGGCTGTGGAGGGGGAGCAGTTCTCAGAGAAGGGGGCTGGGAGATGGACCCCATCCACCATCTCTACATCTCTGCTCAGTCTTCAGTGCCCCCTGCCTCTCAGCAGTGCTTAACCTACTGGGGACTGCCCCTGTTAGTTTTCCAATAGAAGGCTGTCTGTTTCAGCAAAAAAAGGAAATACATAGTTACTGATAAAAGAGTTAAAAAGACGGAAAATAACGGGGAGCACCCCCCACGATTCCAGGAGCCGATGACAACGGTGGTTACTCAGCCTGCGTGGCTCTGTCGTGCTGTCTGGACACCCGCCTTCCGGCTTCCTCAGAGTGTCCTTCCCAGCTCTCTCTCCCATTGTTTTCAGCTCTCAGTCAGATCTCATCCATTGCAACAGCCTCAGCACGACTTTTATGATGGCGATTCCCTCACTGAAATCCTCTCCTGCCGATTTCTTAGCTCCACATTTGTATCTGGCTGCTGGTTGTGTCCACATGATGGCCGTGGGGTCTCAAACTGCAGGGTGTAACTCTCCATCCATACCCCGAAATCTCTTCCTTTCTCTTATTGAAGCCCTAAGTATGGCATCAACGTCCCCCCATGGTTAAAGACAGAAACTTTGAGGTTATCCACAGTTTCTCTCACCTCCTGCCTCCCTCACCTCTTACCCATCACTAATCCTATCCATTGTACAGGTAAAATACGGTCCCGCCCCATTTCCACCTTTCTGTCCTCACCTCCACAGCGTTGGTCCATCCTGTCTTGTGGGGACTAGTGGAACCTTCTCCTTACTCACTTCCTTGCTCTGGTGTCTGCCTCCCCCCCCCCCACTTCCCCCCTACACTTTCATCACTTGTGATTCTCTCTCCAAATTGCTGCCAGAGGTAGCTTTCTTTTATTTTTTGTTTTTGGTGAGGAAGATTCTCCCTGAGCTAACATCTGTGCCAGTCTTCCTCTATTTTGTATTTGGGACACCCCACAGCATGGCTTGATGAGCAGTGTGTAGGTCCACACCCGCAAACCCTGGGTTGCCGAAGCAGAGCACATGAACTTAACCATCATGCTGCCCAGCCGGCCTCCAGGGGTAACTTTTTTTTTTAATAAACATTTTATTTTTCCTTTTTCTCCCCAAAGTCCCCCGGTACATAGTTGTATATTTTAGTTGTGGGTCCTTCCAGTTGTGGCATGTGGGACACCTACCAGAGCATGGCTTGATGAGCAGTGCCATGTCCACGCCCAGGATTCGAACCAGTGAAACCCTGGGCCGCAGCAGCAGAGCGTGCGGACTTAACCATTCGGCCATGGGGCCGGCCCCCCAGAGGTAACTTTCTTAAATGTCCATGTAATTATTCTGTTTTCCTCTTTCCAGTTTCTGTGCTGGCCCTCTGCTGCTTACAGCATAAAGCCCCAGCTTCTCAGCATGGCAGTTGAGGCCTCCGCCATCTGTCTGGGAGGAACTGACTGAAGACATTTCTAATTCTCACGAGATAGTCTGAGCACTGCCCCACCCACTGCCCTTCCAGAGCAGCCGTGATCCTGTCCATTTGCCGCTCTTCCCCATAAATGGGTCTTTGTGAAATTCTACCCCTTTGGCCAGACACCATCACTCCATCCCCATCCACCTGGAAAAACCCTTCATCCTCCAAGAGACTGCCCCTGCCTGGCGGTGACTGCTCTGTGACAGCCTCCCCGCGGAGTCCTGCTCCTCTGTGCTCCAGGAAAATGCAACTCACAGCAAGAATAGATAAAGAGGCATCATTTCCATAAGAACAAATGTAAAGAGGCTGGATTTCACCCCTCACTCCCCATCCTTCTCCCAAACAGTTAGACTGCCCCACGTGCCTACAGAAACGTTAAAGACTTTACACAACAATTCCTCCCACAAATCCTCCTCCCGAGACAGTGTGAGCGGGGCAGGGGGGCAGGCGGAGTGAGGGCTTCACCCATGCCCACCACCATCAACTCTGCCCTCCTTCCGGGAGGCCGAGGCCGACAGGGCCCGGCCACACGGTGACTGTCATGGGCGCTGGGCACTTCTACTTTCACGGGCCCTTTTCTCCAATCAAAAAGAATTTTTTTTTCTACAATCTTGTTGGTATAAAAACAAACATAATGTAGGCTGCCTTCATTATCATTTTATTCATTACTATCATATTCATTTTTTTCTTCTGGTTTTAAAATAAAATTAAAACATTTTCAAGGGCCCCTGAAAGCATTGTGGGCCCAAGACACTGCGCCCTGAGGAGACCGCGCCCTGGGCCTGATGGAGCCGCTGACCCTGCCTGAGGGCAAAAGCCTGAAATTCCTTATGAGCTTTCACTGCTCTTGAGACTTTAGAGAAGAAATGCAGATTATGCTTTCTGCTACAATCTTATCAAGGTTTATTCTGTGCAGGGGAAAGTTACCATGGGACATACCATCAATATAACTGCCTGTTCTGAAGTGTGTCTTACACAAATGAGTCATAAATACAGAACAGCCCACTGAGGTTGGCAGTCAATGCTGTTCTCTGCAAGGAGTTAGGATTGAGTTATGGGGGCCACTAGGGCTCCTGGGTTGTTATTATTGTTTATACTCCATTTACAGTTGAGGAAATTGAGACTCAGAGGAAGCCAGTAACTGGGCCAAGATGACGCAAAGAACAAATGAAATGATGGCTCCAGGATTTCAGCCCCAGTCTGGGTTCTTTTGAGCTGCTTTGGACAGATTGAGATTGAGGTGCCCGAGGGCCTTCTCGGGAGAAAGACATCCAGGAGGCATTTAGATAAACTAGTTCAAGGCTCAAGTGAGATCCTTAGCTCGTGACACAGATTTGGGAATTATCCGAGTGCTGGTGGCGTTTAAAGATTCCAAGTGGACCAGCTCTGTTGCAGTCTCTCTGCAGAATGGGGCCCAGGCCAATGGCGTCCTAGAATGGTTTCTGCGCCTTTAAGCTATCCTGAGTGGCCTCCTCCCTCGGGGAGCTGGGCAGCCCTGCTCCCTCCTTGGTCTCACTCCCTACTTGTTCTTGGGTACCCAGGCTTCTGGGAAACACTTAGGGGGTGCCTTATCCCCACAGGCCCTGGGCTACCAGGCGTGGGCTTCCATTTCCAGCCCTTCTGTTTCTCGCTGGATTAGATGACAGAACTCGACCTTCCTCTCTTTGATGCTCGATGCTCTCTATGGACCCAGCACCTGAGTGACATTCTATGTACTCACTCACCCAGTAAGTATTTACTGAGCACCTACTATGTGCCAGAAACCATTGTAGGTACTAAGGAGACAACTGTGAGCAAAGTAGACAAAGTCTCTTGACCCCAAGGAGCTTATAGTCTGGAGGCAGGAGGCAGAGAATAAACAAATCAGAATAGTAGCCATGGGTCACAAGGAACATAAAGCCACATAATTTGATGTGACTGAGGGCATGGGAGGGCTGGGGGGGAGGCTTGGTGGTGACACTGGTCAAGGCCGTCGGCAGGGAAGGACTCTCAGAGGGGGACATCTGAGCTGAGACCTGAATGAGGAGGAGGCACCAGCAGTGAGAAGATGGGGACAGGCAGGACCTTTCTGGCAGGAGCAGCAAGTCCTGAGGGGTCTTGGCATGTCTGGAAGGCCCACCTGATGGGACAGCGGAGGGGGGCTTGGAAAGGCAGGAAGAGCCGCAGGCGGCCAGGGGTCCCGCCCTGTTAGACAAGGCCCCGCCCAGGGTGGCCAAGGGTCAGCTGAGAGATGGGAAGGGAAAAATAGAAGTTGAGAGAAGACGACTCTTTCCTAAGGAAGGAGAAAGGGAGAAAGAAGGAGCAAGAAAGAAGCAGGAGTGGGACTGGCAGCACAGCTTGCAGGGCCCCTTGTGAAAAAACCATCAAGAATTTTAAGATGGTGACAGCAGGGCCTTGAACCTAGCGTGGCCCTTCTGAGCGCCTGGTGCTGTGTGACTGAAGAGGACACAGCCCATGACGCAGGCCCAGGGCCCGGTGTAGACCCTCGGGAAGATGAAGCAGCAGAATCCAGGTCCCCCTTTCACTCCGGACTGAGCCGAACCTCACAGGCAGCACCGCCCACACAGGGTGAAACTGAGGATTAAAGTTTTCTATTTTCAGGAAAATGTTGCAGCTTGTACAATGATGCAAAACCAACACAATTTATGTAGCTGATTTCATGGACTTTCCATAGTTGTGTTACACTTCTGATAGTTGCAGTGTTTTCTTCTTCCTTGGGAGGTTCGGGATGGGGGATGGGGACAGTGCCTTTGGCTCCCCCTGCCCCGGTCTCCTCCCCTCTCTCCTCCACCTGGCAGGCAATAGGGGCAACCTCTGAGCAGGGCAGGCACAGTTGGTTGGAGCCAAGAATGTTTAAACTCCTATATTATGTCAAATATCATTTATATCAAGCCACTCCTCCCTTAATCTTAGGCTAATTACTTTACGATTAACACTAGTCGTCTGACCTCGGTAAACCATTTGTCCTCTCTGAACTTCAGATTTCCTCCTCTGGAAAATGGAGATAATTGTACTTACACTTCACAGGGGTGCTGTGAGGATTAAATACACGAAAAGCTTTTTAAAGAGTATTAAGGTCTAAACAAATGCCAGTTAGAGTCACCACAGATCTGCTCAGCAGTTGCTCAGTTGGTGCAGATGGGGGACCTCGGGACAGCTACGGCTTGACAGAAACCTCTCTTGGCACCGTCCGACTCCAGGCTCTGGTGCATTCTTAACCATCAGCTTCTGATCTCCAGTTTCTCAAGCAGCTTCCTTTCCTGGGGAGATCCCCGCAGCTTGTCAGTTACATCTTAGATCGCAGACCAATAATCCTGGTTCACATACCAGACTCTGGTGAGTTGGGCTGGCTTCCGAATTTTAATAGTCCCTAGATGAACCAAGAAGAATCCAGACACTGGACCTGAGGGTCAGAAGGAGACAGGTAATCATTCTTACTTATTTCTTAGTACATGGTGCACTTGGGTAATACTCTTTATTAAAGTGTGCTAAAGGTAGATATATTTATTACAAGAGTGAGCAGTGGTCCCATAAGCTAATATTTGTGATGCAGTGTTCCCCACACTATGGGGTGGAGAGCATGGGCGTCCCCCATGACCCTCAGGCCTTTGCAGCGGCTGTTCCTTCCCTGCCCACCCTGTCTCCGAGAGCCCCTTGCCCTGCTCACCACCACCTTGCTATCCTCCCTACCCTGCTCAGTTCTTCCTGGCACAGGCCCGTCTGATACAAGTTTTATGGGTTTATCGTTGGAATCTCTCCATCCAAATGTGAGCTCCCAGAGATCTGTAAGCCCGTGTTCCAGGCCCAGGGCTCAGAGCCTTTGGCCAGCAATGAGATCCAGAGAGAACTTATAATATTCTTTTGTTTTCATTATATTTAAAAAAAAATACCGTTGTTCATGACAAATGTTTATTTTACATTTATAGCAGTGATATAAAATTTCCTTTAAAAATAAATTTAAGAATGTAATTTAAAAAGATCAAATAGGGGCCGGCCCAGTGGTGCAGCGGTTAAGTGCGCCTGTTCCGCTTAGGCGGCCCAGGGTTCACCAGTTTGGATCCCAGGTGCAGACACAGCACCGCTTGGCAAGCCATGCTGTGGTAGGTGTCCCACATATAAAGTAGAGGAAGATGGGCACGGATGTTAGCTCAGGGTCAGTCTTCCTTAGCAAAAAGAGGAGGATTGGCGGCAGATGTTAACTCAGCTAATCTTCCTCAAAAAAAAAAAAAAAGAAGTAAATAATGGTGGTGCTCAGATGTCAGTATTTGGGAGGATGAAGCAAAAACAGTGCTCTGTGGATGCCTTTTGGTGGCTCTGCCTGACCTGTAAACTCACTCTGGGAACTGCTTACTCCTAAGTCTGTGTGTGCGCACATGACATGCCCATATGATAGACACATTGAGGTTTGGGAAATAGGACACAGTCACGTCCTACAAGTGGACTAAGGAGCAGAGAGCAGGTCCTTAGAGAGACCGGGGGCGTGTGGTGAGCACACACTTCCCAGGGCTCTTCTGAGGCCTCTCTCCATTTCTGCCCTGGGGGTTCGTGAGACACCTCGGGTTCGTCTCCTTCTGTTTTCTCGTTTAAGGCAGCTTGAGCCACCGATACCAGCAACCATAGCCCTGCACACCACGCTTCTGAAGTTAAACACAACTGTGTGTCAGTGGGTGTCTGTTGAGGGGGGTGGGGCAGAAGCAATTTAGTCATTCAGTTCTCATTTCTTTCTTTTCTCTTTTTCTCCCCAAAGCCCCAGTACATAGTTGTATATTTATATTCTAGTTGTGGATCCTTCTAGTTCTTCTCTGTGGGATGCCACCTCAGCATGGCCTGATAAGCTGTGCTAGGTCCACACCCAGGATCTGAACCAGCGAAACCCCGGGCTGCCCAAGTGGCGGAGTGTGCAAACTTAACCGCTGTGCCACCTGGCTGGCCCCAGTCCTCATTTATTGTGCACCAACATGGGCCAGGCGCTTTGCTACTCTGCTAAGTGTTGAGACTACAAAGTTCCCCCAAGGAACTCATCACTTAATGAGCTCCACTGAATGTCGGCCTTCATCACCCCATAAATGTTGAGTCATGGGAAGCAAGGCTGAGGAGGGTGTGGGGCTTACTGACAGCACACTAGGTATGCCAGGGCTTTCTCCCGTCTGCTCATCCCCTTGGAGGTGTTTCTATAAAGCTTTAAAGTATGGCTCCTTCTAAGGATATTTTAAGTTTTAATGGAGAAATCCAAACTTAGAGAAAGGAAGGTGGGGAATGAATGAATGAATGGATGCAATTTGGGGCTCACCTCAGGGCCAAGCTTGAGCCTTTGGTCAAGGCTCCCGGCTACAGTGTCACAGGATCCCCCCACTGAAGCACGGAAACTGACTGTGGCTATTTCCTATAACTTGGTCATGCAAGCGCGACCACAGACTACAGTTGAGAGAAATGTCCAATCTTGAACCAAGAAATTCAGTGAAATAAAGGGAGGTGGCTGTGATGCACCATTTCAGTATTTTTACCTGTGAAATTCACCATTAGCACTTCTTCCACCTCTCAAACAAGGTTCCCAATCAACCTGCACACCAAATCAAGAAGCATACAAAAATCTGCAACGCATCAGTGCAGCCGGGCTCTGAAAATAGCAGCTGCAGCCACAAACCAAAGAACAGGCCTTTGTGAACTGAGTGAAAGAAGCTGTTTGTCCTGATCTCGTCTTTTAAGCCACAGATAGAACTCCCCACTATTAGTGAAGTAATGTCTTTAAGCAAAGATAGGAATCAATTAGAGGAAAGTAGGATATCTTAGTACATTGGATTTTCTTTTCCTACTAAGTTTTCAAAGCCCTAATTTTCCAACCAGAGCCCAAGAGAGTATGAACTTACACGAAGGCAGGTAGCGGGACCCATTGTAAAGCATAGGTTTGACAGCATTAGCAGGGGCCAGGCTCGAGGTGGAGCGTACAAAATTGGGAGATGAATCACTTTCACGCTGCAAGAACCCATGCTCTCTCGGTGATCATGTGACACCCTTGACCCTGGGCACTGCCTTCAGGAACACAGCTTCTCGCCAATAGCTCTGTGCACCTGTCTCAAATTAAACTGTCCCTTATTTTTCAAACAACATTGAATTTATCTCCTCGGCCAAATTAACACTACTTAGGAAGATCAGTCAGTTTCAGAAACACTTGTCTATTAGACTCGAATCTAAACCACACAACTTCCTGAGCAGTTTCACGTGTGGAACTACCTTCCCAGCCAACGCAGCACTTTTCTTGCATTAAGAATAGCAAGAGATACCATTTGGAGACAGACTGATGGTCCAGACAGTCTGTGTGTTTTTGAGTGACACTGAGGCCATACTTTAATCTACCCTGAGCATGCTTAATTGTCCTCGGCCCATCATTAGTGATTCCAAGGCTGAAAAATTATGCAAAGTCCCTTAGAGAGTTCAAGTTAGCTTGACAGATAAAATGTCAGAGAGAAAGGAAGAGAGTTCAGCGGATGGCAGAGAAGAAAAGGGAGCAGGGGGCAGGAAAAGGCTCATACTTTATACCTGCCCAAAGCCCACGCCAGGTGCTGGGGAGGTGAAATAAAAATGGTTCCTGTTGCTTTGAAATGCTTCAGAGACACCAAAGGAAGGCCTTTAGCGGGTCCTTTAAGTTAATATATCTGTTCTTCATTTCAAAAGGCAAATGAAATACCATTCCAGTGACTCAGTCTTTCCCACTTTTAAATAAATTCATTACAATGGAAAAGATGTGAGCTCTCTTCCTCTTTCCCTCCCACCTTTTATACTCATTAGATGAAGCCAGGCGAGGTGGTGGATGTTAGCACAGAGGCGGGGGTGGGTGGCCCTGAGGGGGATTGGACCCAGGGCAGGCTGAGGAGGGGGTGTGTGTGACGGAGTGGTGGCAACAGTGGCCTGGAGTGGGGTTTCAGAGCCCGAGAGACGTGAGGAGGGCATCCATGAAAAGGTGGTGGCAAAAGAATGGTTATATATGAGGGGATGGGCCTGACACAGTGAGGATCATGGGTGTTTACAATTGCTGGAAAAGGGGAACTACAAGTACAGAGAGGAAGAATAAAAACTAGAATAAATCCTGTGGTGTCGGATTAGAATCAAAGGTATTGATCTGAACTGATGATTTTCAATATGTGTAAGTATAGAAACATAGGGGGCCGCCCTGTGGCCGAGTGGCTAAGTTCGCGAGCTCCGCTTCGGTGGCCCAGGGTTTCACCGCTTTGGATCCTTGGCACGGACACGGCACCGCTCATCAAGCCATCCCACCACATAGCACAACCAGAGACACTCACAACTAGAATATACAACTATGTACTCGCGGGGCTTTGGGGAAAAAAATTAAAAAAAAAAAAGATTGGCAACAGTTGTTAGCTCAGGTGGCAATCTTTTTTTCCCAAAGATTTTATTTTTCTTTTTTTCTCCCCAATACAGCAATAGATGCTGAAACTACGGGGAAAAGTGGATGAGGAATGGGATATTTATATAGTCTCAAAGCACTCCCTACAAAATACTTAATAACTTTTCAGTGGAGAAACACAGCAGACATCACCTCAGTTAAGTGATCAAGGTTACCACCACCAATAACGGGGTAATTCAAAACCATGCATCCCCTGACAGGATGCAATGGGAGGAGCACAGCATCACTTCTGATATTCCTGCCAACAATGCATAACTAGGACCAAATCATGAGGAAGCATAGACAAACTCAATTTGAGGGCCAGTCTGCAAAGTAGCTGTTAATCTTCAAAGTCATGAAAACAAGCCTGGGAAGGATTGCTCCAGACTGAAGGAGACTGAGACATGACTATTAAAACCAACACAAAAGCTTTGTTTGGGTGATAAATGATATTATTGGGACCATTGGGAAAAGGTTATTTGTGGATGGTAGTGTTTCCATGTTAATTTCTACTTCCCACAGATACATTTGGTGATATAGGAGAATCGTCCTCAGTTATAGGAATTACACACTAAAATATGCAGGAGTGTTGGAATCATATCTTGCAACTTACTCTTAAAAAAATGATTTAGAAGAACAGAACTTAGCTGGCCCAGTGGAGCAGCGGTTAAGTTCTCACGTTACACTTTGGCGGGACGGGGGTTCACTGGTTTGGATCCTGGGTGCGGACATGGCACTGCTTGGCAAGCCAGGCTGTGGTAAGCGCCCCACATATAAAGCAGAAGATGGACACAGGGCCAGTCTTCCTCAGCAAAAAGAGGAGGATTGGTGGCAGATGTTAGCTCAGGGCTAATCTTCCTCAAAAAAAAAGAAAAAGAAAAAAAGAACTATTTTTGCAATATTCTTGGTATTATATTTTTCCGTAAATTTGGAATTATTATTTTTTATTTTTTTAAAGATTTTCCTTTTCCTTTTTCTTCCCAAAGCCCCCCGGTACATAGTTGTATAGTTTTTTTAGTTGTGGGTCCTTCTAGTTGTGGCATGTGGGATGCCACCTCAGCATGGCTTGATGAGTGGTACCATGTTCACGCCCAGGATCCGAACCAGCGAAACCCTGGGCTGCCGAAGCAGAGCATGCGAACATAACCACTCGGCCACAGGGTTGGCCCCTGGAATTATTTTAAAAAATTCGAGTCTTATCACATTTTCACATGTATAACTAAAATAAAATAACAATTATGAGAATATTCGAGTCGAAAATCCAAAATGTAGGAATGAATAACTGAAAATTATTTATTTGGTACAATTAAGAATACATCATATAACTTGACCATCAAGAGGGAAATATGTAAAAGTGATAATTGGAAAAAAAGCAGAACATAAAAACAAGTAACACAGATGACGATCACCTTCAAAATAAAGTTCTCAATTTTTTTGTGTCAAATATTTAAGGGCACAATAAAAAATAAGACAATTTTACTGAAAGTGAAGATCTTTTCAGTTCTTTAGACACAGGTTACTTAGTGGGGGAACAGTGGTTAAAATTCCATGGAACAATTCGAAATATATTATGATGTACATCCGAAAATAAACAAAAGAAATTAAAATTCCATGGAACAAAGGGCAGAGACCACGACCAAATCTTAACAAGGACACCACATTCTGATGCTCTGTAAAGCAGTATTTTTGAGACAGGAAAACATCCAAAGACAGACGATTCTTCTCAACTTGCTTCCCCCACCATTGAATGCGACGTTTATTCATCTTTGTATCTATCCACGGCTTAGCCCAGATCTCTGAATTCCCAACTAGTTTAATACAATTTACAGTCAAATGACACTTTATCATAAATAATACGTTCACATGGAAATAAATTCTTGACGGTTTTTAAATTCATGATGCCCATGAATAATATTCAGTTATGATAATTTACAAAATGGCAAGAAAGATTCTTTGAGATCCCAAAGTAAGAAAACACTTGAGAAAAGTATATGTTCAAGAGCTTCTTAACAAATATGAAGCACAATTGCTAGAATCTTGATAAAAAGTAATTTTTCTTGGCTTCAAGGTTTGAGTCTGCCCGAATCCCTGAACTAACACCAACATGCCACTGCCGTAGGCGTCCTCAGTAGAGCCCAGGGCGCTGCCTCACGTCAGGAGCAGGCGCTCTCCGCGGCGCGGCAAGGAAGAGGCTTGCGATATTTGCACTGAATCCAAACGCGGTACATTGTCAGCTGCTTCCCTCGGTTCACCTGCAATCGGCGGTCCACCAGGTTCTGAACCTTCTCCAGTCCCGCAGCAGTGAAAAGTGTGTCCAGTTCATCTAGTTTGGAAAAGAGAAGTTTACATATTTTCCCCTGAAAAAAAATACTGTGTCTACCACTTCCCATTTTAAATGGGGCTCTGTGAGACTGCCGTCATTACTTATGTTTTTAGTGGTGTTAGCAGGGCTGTTTGGTCATAAATGCAGCAGTGGCCTGGTAACAGCAAACTCACGTTTGGGTAGGGCACATCAAGCCATCTGCAAAAGGGAGCCTGGAACCCAGAGGGAGAGTTTCTTTAAGAGTCAGCTGATGGGGAGGAATTTTTCAAGAAGGGCTCTATGGATAATTTAAAATTGTATGCCAAAATCTACATACATGTATGTCAAAGCCGTTTTTTTTTTTTTTAGGGGACAAATTCTGTCACTTTAACCAAAGGCTTAAAAAAGTATGTGACCTGACATAAGGCCCAGGAACGGAGGATTCGGAAGGCACTGGTGGAGGAGGAAACCTAGGGAGGGGAAGCAGCAGAGGAGAGCAGCTCTGGGTTATACCTGGAACCCAGGGGCAAAGAGGGCACCCTCACTCAGGGGCACCTGAGGGTAACCCAGCTTAGAGGGAGAAACAGCTGCACCGAAGTCTCGCAAAATGGACATGTTTCCTGTTTCGGACAGAGTGACAGAGAGGAAGAGCAGACTGTGGAAGAGCAAGGCTAAGGACCGAAGGTTTGCACGGGCTGAGCCTATGCAGAGAACGGTGAATGGCTAAGGTGGCTGAGGGCAGGATGTGAGGGGTGGGGAAGAGCAGGGAAAAGACTGCAAAAAGTAGGAGGGACCAGATGATTTTACTTCCGAAAGCACACCGAGCGACAGTTAATCTGGTATTCTGGGGACTGTCAGCATAAATAAAGATGAGTGTTTTCATACCTTGTGTGAAGAAGTAAACTCTGGTGCCATCACCTCTCACATAGAAATTTTCAGACAGACACTGACCTGCAGAATGATGTGGTAAAAATCAGAGAAACTTTAAAGCACTTCTTTGAATTTCACTGCCAACTAAATGTGCATCAATATAGCAATTTCTTGGGCAGAGAACAGATTCTTTTCTTGGTTATACTTGGTACTGTGCAGGAATCTGCAATTTCTCTCCTACAAAAGAATGGCGCTTCGGAGAAGAGCAGCCCAAGGGGACTAACCAAACTTCAATGTCAGGTAACATATGCAACCCTAGACCCTGTCCTAGAGTTCCGTTTCACGATGAAAGACAACTTTTATTTTCCCCTCCTCGATTAAATAAACAGCACAGGGAGCGGCCCGTGGCCGAGTGGTTAAGTTTGCGCGCTCCGCTTCCGCAGCCCAGGGTTTCCCCAGTTCGGATCCTGGGTGCCGACACGGCACAGCTCATCAGGCCATGCTGAGGAGGCATCCCACATGCCACAACTAGAAGGACCCACAACTAAAATATGCAACTATATACTGGGGGGATTTGAGAAGAAAAAGCAATTAAAGAAAAAAAAAAGGAAAGAAAGAAAGAACAAAGAGAAACGGGGCTGACCCGCCGTGGTTAAGTTTGCACGCTCCGCTTGGGCAGCCCAGGGTTTCGCCAGTTAGGATCCTGGGCGCGGACATGGCACCGCTTGTCAGGCCACGCTGAGGCGGCATCCCACATGCCACAACTCGAAGGACCCACAACCAAAAATATACAACTATGTACCGAGGGCGCTTTGGGGAGAAAAAGGAAAAATAAAATCTTTAAAAAGAAAAAAGAGAAACAAATCAAGCAATATAGCTAAGTTTAAGGGAACTTGAGACAGCCACTATTACCGTTCTGGTGACTGTCCTTTTGCACGTCTCTCCACTTGTCTCTACACACTCATTCATAAACATGCTAACACATACACTGTTCTCATCATGGACACACTATCCCGCTAAGCCCCCTGACCATACGTCAATTTAACAACCTGATGCGTAACCCTTCTACACTTTTCAAATGTCGATATAATGTTTCTTACTTACTTTACTTACGTATTTTCCTCCAGCTACTGTTATACACAGGATCAAGTTTAAAACACTCATCTGTACACTGCTTTTCTCACTTGGTGATACAGAATGGAAACCCCTTCCAGATCACTGGTATGGTGCCTACCTCATGTGACAGGCACAACATTCCCCCCACCCAGAGGCATTTATTGTTTCCAAAATTTGGTTATACATATATTATCATACATATATTATGTGCTGGTTCTTGAATAGTTCCCAAAAGGACTGTTAGACTGAATAGATTCTCCCAGGGTGCTTTAAAAACGGCTGTGAACAATTCATATTTCTACCAATAATGGAGGCGTGTACCTCTTTCTTTGAATTGGCCAGCAATAGGTTTAAGAAGTGGTATCTCTTTGCTATTATTTTTTTCTTTTTTAGCTGAGGAAGATTCACCTTGAGCTAACATCTGTGCCAATCTTCCTCGTTTTTTTAGTATGCAGGCCACCAGTACACCATGGCTGCTAACAAAGCAGTGTAGGTCTGTGCCTGGGGAACTGAGCCCAGGCCACTGAAGTGGAGTGTGCTGCACTTAACCACTAGGCCACAGGGCTGGTCCTGTTTTTATTTTCTTAAACTTTTGTTTTTGGCCATTTGGATATGCTCTCCTGTAAATCAACTCTAAAACATTCCTTGCCTGTTTTTTGGGTGGGTCACTGATCTCTTCCTTATCAATTTGCTGACAGCCCTGTTTGAAGAGCACAGACATTAATTTTTATCTGTTCTATTAACTGAAAATATTTGTCTTTCAACTTTTTAGTGGCATCTTTTGCCATACCACATTTAAAACTACTCACATAATCCAATGTCTTTTTCTAAAAGTAGCTGTCTTGGTTAAAAAGACGTCCCTCATATTTATATTACACAAGTTTTCAAAAATGTACCACCCTTGTCATATATTAAATGGCTTTATATATGGAGCTATAATTCTAGAGTCTCCATTCTGTTTCACTGATTTGTATGTCTATTTTGACGGCAAAATCATTGTTTTGATTATAGTGGCGATTTTCTTTTCTTTTTTTTGGTGAGGAAGATTGTGTCTGAGCTAACATCTGTGCCAATATTCCTCTATTTTGTAGGTGGGACGTTGCCACAGCATGGCTTGATAAGTGGTGTGTAGGTCCATGCCTGGGATCCAAACCTGTGAACCCTGGGCCACTGAAGAGGAGTGTGTGAACTTAACCACTATGCCACTGGGCAAGCCCTGCAAAATACCTTTTTTAAAGCGAAGCTGAGCCATGTCATAGCGGCCATAATCTCGCAGAAGCATCATCCCTCCTGGCTTCAAAAGTCTGCTCAACCTGTTGATGGCCTTCTGCATCCTGTGGGGCAGCAGGGAACAAAGATCAGGTCTCCTTAAGGACAGGGTTCCTTTTCCCTGTGGCATATCCTGAAAAGCCAGTGGACTTCCTAATCCTGACACACCAGCCCTGAAATCTTAGCTCCTCTGTCCTTGCTTCAGTTAGAACTGGAGCAGACATCTAAGCCTCTGATGTTTGCTCAGGACTATGGCTTCAATTTACTGTCTTCAGTATGAAGAGACCCGAAGATAACCCGTTTCCTCAGTAGGGTCCACGGTGGGGGAAGCTACATGCTCTCTGCCTGGCTCACTTCCTCCTCCTCTTGGGATCACCTCATGGGGATGCCATCCCTGCCCTGCGAGCCCATGGATCTCTGACGGGAGGCCTGACCACCTGGTGTGGAGGCTGCTAGTTGACGCATGTGCTTGCCTTACTAGGCCCAAGCTCTCTGAATGCAGAGACTGTATCTTTCCATTTGTTAAATGAAGACTGAACCTCAGGAACTTACAATTTACATGGTGATAGTCACTATGCAAATGAGTATTATGAGCAGAATGCTTTACATTTCCAGTTGCACTTTCCACATTCAGAGTCTCAGTACAGGTTTCAGCTTTAATAACGTCAGAAGTATAAATGCTACAAACTTACAAAAACATTTGAAAGTCTATTTAAATACTGAATAATAAATTTTTAATTCTAGTATTTTGTTTCAGTCCATGTCAATTTTTCAAAGTCTGTAGCACTTAAACTTGTGCAGTTACTAACGTTTAGAGCCGTGCCAGGCCTTTTGGGCTGTCCTCCACTTGCCTTTATCTCACACTCACAGTACCCGTCAGGGCAGGTGACTCAGTGCTATTCTACAGGAAACGTGGGCTACCGAGTCCACGACCCCCTGGTCTCTGACTGATTCTCCTTCCTTGAGACAGTGTCTCATCAGGATGATTGCTGCCTATGTTGATGAGGGTTAATGGTATCTCTTAGGGTACAGCAATCGATTTTCCTTTGATCTAAACTTGATTTTATGGAATTCTCCTGCATTGCAGTTTTCCAAAGCATCAAAGAACACTTAAGTTAAGCTTCACTTTTAACAAGCGTGGTTATTTAAAGTATTTAAAAAGACCAATAATGGGATGTTATCTAACTGCTGTGGCACCTACAGTTCTAAAACAGCATGTTATGCGATCAACAGGGAATTTCTTCACACACCCACTAAAGACTGCTCCCCAATTCTTTGGGGATGTTAAACCATAACAATGAAAAGAACTGACCACTGCAGTCAACAAGCAGAGGTTTAGAGGCTGAGAAGAAGTTGGACTTTAAGAGAAAATTAGGAAAATGGTTGAGATGCTCATATCACTTTGGATGCAGTGGCATGCAGTCTATCAGAACACATATAAAATCCTTTCTATTTAGGACTCACTCTGATATCAAAGTCTCTGACCAAAGTCTTGTTTCTGTTGCCCTACTGGTTAAGAGACCCAAAACTTACTTGTCTGGAACAACCGAAGAAAGAACAAATATGAGGATGATGATGTCAAGACTATCCGTGGGCACAGGGTAACTCTTATCTTCATCACACAGATCGTGAACAAAGGCAAAACACCGAGAAGGATCATATGCTGAATTTGTCTGCAGAAAGTTGGAAGAGAGAACACAGGTTAGAAAATGTCCACAGACCCTCAAGGAAAGCTTATTTTGCCTTAAACGTAATTGCTGCTGCTTCCCACTGAGAGGTACAGTTCTCAGCACTATGGCAAGCGTTCTTCCTCAAAGGGTAAGAAGCAGGAGCAACTCGAGGGAAGAGCCTGTGGAATCTAATCATTACTCTAAAATGGAACGTTCCTAATTCTTCTACTTTTACTCTTTATTCTGATGCAGAGTCAGATCTGAGGACTGGAAAATGATCAGGAAGGTAACTGACCAAGAGGGAAAAGAAAAAAACTGATGAGAGAAACAAAACATACTGAAAAAGCATGATTTAAAACAACTCCATCTACAGCAAATTAAACAGATCACAGAATTCTCCAGGAAAACCTATTTCTCTAAATGTAGAAAATTAACCTATACTTTATTATCATAAAATTAACTAAAGATAAGCCTCAATATTCATCTGATCTAGATGCAGAAAAACAATTCCAGAAAGACAGAGAACAGCCAATTCCTGAGCTCCTGTGCCAGGACATCAGACATGACTATACCAGACACATTTTAGGGTCACTTCTCCATCCACGTCTCTCTTCTCCAAAAATGTGACACTCTTCCTCACTGGCCACAGCTAATTCAAACAGGGCAAGTAGATTATCAGCTGGGCTGAATCAACCAGACTTTCTTGGGACTTTGGAACCACGACACAGTCACTCTGGTGAGGTTCTGAGAACATCTGAACAGGGCAGCCTTCTAACGGACTGTGAGGGGCAAGCACTTGGGGACCATGTGCCAAAACCAGGAAAAACCTACTAGAGAAAGCTGGTCTGCAAACAAACAAACAACAACAAAGAGCAAATGGGCAACGAGAGATGAGACATCACTGCTGTGACAGAAGGAGCCAGCTCGCCTTGCTATCTAACACTTTGTCAGGGCTGAGTTCCAGTCCCGGTTACACTTGATGCCCTTGCATTCTATGACATTCCCTTTCACTGGTTCAGTTTGTCTAGAAGTTTCCGTAACTTGTAGCTCAAAGAACCCTGACTGAAACAGTCATCCCATTTCAATCCTTGAAACGTAAGTTTGGAGCGATCAAGAGACCTGCTCCATGTTCCACCGCTGGCGAGTGGCAGATGCTGTATTCATGTCTGGGCCTTTCTCCTACTCCAGGCTGTTTCAGTAAATCTTTACTTTCAGACCACAGAAAAATAAGAAAGTAGAGACCTTGATTTTTAGGAGCCTCTTTTCCCTTTAATCAGTGAAAATTACTGACGGGAATCCCACACTCACCTGGACCAGTTCTACAGCTGTGGACGAAAAATCACAACAGTAAACAAAGAGTCTCGGGTCACTGAAAGGGACAGAAAAAACCGCACAACAATTAGATTACAAACTGGACTACGTCTGTTCTCTCTTCTGTTCAGCAGAATTAAACTATGAAACGGCAGAGTACCATTCATTCAAAGAAATTACACCTATTAGCCACAACAGATTTCATTTTGGTTAGAATCTTTTTTGACTTATATCCTCTTTTAGACCCTGCAGACAAGGTGTATTTTGTTCTTTGTGGTTTTCTTTTTACTTTCCAAGTTTTCTAGTGGACATGCATTACTTCTGAAATCAGAAAAATGTGATAAGAGATATGAGGAAAAAACATACGAAGTGCTACAGAAATCAGAGGTCCTTAACTAGACTTTTTGGATAGCATGGTATTTCAAAATAATTGGTTTCCTCTATTTTAATTTATATACTTAAAAAAAAGTCTATATACAGAAAGTAGATTAGTGGTTACCTAAGCCTGGGGGTGAGGGGTGGTGGGAAATAGGGAGTGACTGCTAATGGGTACAGGGTTTCATTTTCGGGTGATAAAAATCTTCTAAAATTGATTGTGGTGATAGTTGCACAAGTTTGTGAATATAATGAACAACACTGAAGTATATACCTTAAATTGTATCTCAATAAAGCTGTTATGTATAAAAACAAACACATTAGCCTGAAAAGTGATCCAAAACCTTAACTAGACATGGTACAAAAAAATGATAAGAACTTCTAACAGAAAGGAAGTAGGCATTAAGGTAACACAAGAAACATGTTAAGAAGCCTGCAAGGCTGCAGAATGATACAGCTGAACTGTATTAATTAGATCTGTTTTCTGGATGTTTCTAACCTAGAATTTGAGGAAGGAAAGAAGAAGGGGCCGGCCCAGTGGCATAGTGGTTAAGTTCGTGCGCTCTGCTTCCACGGCCCAGGGTTCACAGGTTTGGAAGTTGGGTGCAGACCTACACACCGCTCATCAAGCCATGCTGTGGAGGTGTCCCACATATAAAATGGAGGAAGACCGGCACAGATGTTAGCTCAGTGACAATCTTCCTCACCATAAGAAAAAAAAGGGGAAAAAAAGAAAAAAGAGCTAAGGAAAGACATGCAGTGTGTGGCCAACTCATCTGAGAGTGACAAACAAGACACACTTCATAGGACAATCTTGTATAGGATTACGAAAGCTATGCTGAATTTAAATCTGATAGTAGACAGCAGGTAGTAGAAAGCCCATGTCAATTCTAAGCAAGTGAATTACATGAACAAGTGGATTCTAGCAAGATGCTGGGCACACTGATCTCATTTAAACAGCACAACCAGGCAAGGATGGTGGCAAAAATGCCATCTCCACTTTATACTCAATATCCATTATACTGACTAGTGGCCACAACTCTCGAAGGGCAGTCAATCTCCCATTTGAGGCGGATTACTTAAAGTGTGATACCAACATTAGAACAACTTCTTTTCTTCACTGTAAACTACTAAAACTTGCCAAGTTTTCCTAGAAATTTTTAACAATAAAATGTATATTTTAAATGAGGTTAGTCTCGCTAAATTCTGCTAATAAGTACTGTAGGCTAAAACAGCAAAATTATCAATATAGAACCTTTGAAAAACAATGAGCTCCAATGGAGAACATGGAACTAGAATGTCATTTCCATGAGTAGCTTGAAAACAGGAGACAAACTTCATGTTATGTCAGCCTCCTCAACTCTACAATGACAGCCTAGCCACCAGACTGCTCCTCAGAGAGATCTCACAGCAGAGAAGCTGAAAATGTTTTAAGCACCTTAGAGGAAGGCACTATCTATAAACAAGGTGACACGTTTTAAATCTCACTAATTTCCCTGATGACAAAGATTAACTTATAAATCAAATTAAATCAAAACAATCCACAAATACATAATGTCAAAATCTAAATCTCCTATAACCCATGCTTCCCAATAATCACTGTTACCAGAATTTTGAGAAACAACAAACCCCCATTTTTCTCCTCTTTGCTGTCATATAGTTAAACTTTACAACATACTTACTTGTTAGTTTGTAAAATTGGAAAGACTGTGTTTCCCACACCACAACCAACCTGCAGACAGAAATGAAGTATCAATCAAAGAACTTTCCAAAGAAGTAATTCCCTGAAGCTAACTAATCAACAACAGATAACCTTGCCTAATTGGATCAGGGAAGGTATAGTGACCAGAGCTAAACAGTACCCATGACATTCCCTGAGCCTGACCTCAGGAATCCTTAAAAGAGGTAGATGCAAAAGACAGGAGCACGGTGCTGGGCTGGCCCATGGCCGAGTGGTTGAATTTGCGCTCTGCCTCAGCAGCCCAGGGTTTCAGATCCTGGGTGTAGACCCAGCACCGCTCATCAGGCCATGCTGAGGTGGCGTCCCACAGAGCACAACCAGAAGGACCTGCAACTAGAATATACAACTGTGTACTGGGGGGCTTTGGGGAGGAGGAGGAGGAGGAGGAGGCAAAAAAAAGACTGGCAACTGATGTTAGCTCAGGTGCCAATCTTAAGGGGAAAAAAAAAGGACATGAGCATGCTTTCATTAGCAGAAGGGAGCTGGTCTAGAAAAAGGGCATAGGTTGCCCTTACTTTCTGAGTTCTAGGAAATAGTCCTGTAGATGAAATATTTTCTTAATGAGCTCCACTATATCATTACTGGAAAAATGTTTCTAATATACTGGGCTGAAAAATTCATGAAAAGGGGACCATGGTAACACTGTTGTAAATACAGTGCTGGGGGTGGTCACAATAAAAACAGTGACCATTTACTAAGGGCTTATTATGGGCCAGATGCTATTCTTAGCCATTTTATATGCATTATCTCAACGAGCCCTTGTAACAACTATGAGGCAGAGAGAGTGAGAGAGGGACAAAGTCCCATTCTGCTTGGGAGGGTAAGGGTCTAGTACAAAGTCATGCCCTAGGACTCACTCCCAAGGCTAACCAGCTTCTGACGAGTGTGAAGCCACCATTTGTGAATTACGGTGATGGGACCCACCTAGACACTTTTCCAGGCCCAGCCTTTCCTTTGCAACACAGTCCAAACTCAGAAGATACGAATTCTCCCATGCCTGCGAAACAGGCACCATCCCAACCAACCTCTCCATCTTATATTAGAAGAAAAGTAACAGAAGTTGCCTTGTCTTTTCCAGAGGGGAGGGAAAGCATGAGGCTACAACTTTCGGATGCAACACGATGTTTCCAGGTAGCACCTCAAGTGACCTACCTTTGTTTGCCACAACTACCTGATAGCTGGTCTGCGTTTAGGGGAATTCATTAGTGCAAAAACGGAGGTGATCCCAGGCCAAAAAAAGGGTCAAGTCTAGTCAGCTTCAACAGACAGAAGTCACTTTTGTGGTCAACTTCTCCATGTTCCCCATGTGCAAAAAGCTTCACAAGTCCCACTACCAGGACAATAAGGGGAGGTTACCTCAAGTATTCGATAGGTGGCTGAGGATCCAGGAAACTCATCAGCACACATTTCCAGGTGACTGAGTTTCTGAGTTACACTCTCCTCCACGGGAAGTGTCTGTGTTTCGTGTCCAAGGCTGTTTGAAGAAAACTTGTGCTGTTCTTCTATTATTAAACCAGGTCCGTCCTCACTGCTTCTATATTCAGGTACTTCACTTCTCTTGTTCTCCAAGGGCAAATCCTTCAAGGGATCTTGGTTTTGGGCAGGTGCCAGCTCTGGGAATTCGGTAAAAAGCCAATGTCTATCCTTGAAAAACCCATTTTCATGAATTTTGTAGAAGTCGTTCCAATATTTGTGGGCATTGATCTCATAATCAACTGTAAATATTTAAGAAAGACTTGTAAGAACCATCTCCTCATACTTTCTTTGTATCTACTGTCAATTGTCATCCTGCTTCACCAAATGTCATTTTATACTAAAAGCACCCTCAAGTAGAGCCATAGTTTCACAGCTGGAGGTCATTTAGTCCTACCACCCATCACACTTGAATTCTCTCTATAGCTCATCCTTCCAGGGAGTCCAACTTCTGCCAGGGAACTTACCACCTATCAATTTTCCTCCCACACCTTTGACTGGCTCTTAATTACCAGAAAATTCTAACATTAAACAAAACAAATCTGTCTAATCACTTCTGGTCAAAGTCCTACTACTTCTCAGGACCATAAGGAACAATGCTTTTGTATTTGAGGGCAGTAATTTTCCTCTCTAACTCTTCTCTTTTACAAGCTAAATGTCCCAGGTTCTTCAGTTCTCCATGTGAACTCAATGGTTACAACACAGGCAGTTACTCCATAAATACGTTCATTTGTCTCTGGTTCTTTAGAGCGTGGAGCCCAGAAATGAATTCAATACTACTAATAAATACCAAAAATGGAAAGAAGGCTAAGAGGAGAAGAGCAAACGCTGGTAAGAGGGAAAAATGTCCTCAGATGAGAAGAGTTTTGGTGACAGAGGACAGGAGAGATTAAAAAGTATGGACTGTTTAAAAAGAAAGCTGTTGTTTAAGGTAGTCCTAGATTTTAGTTTTCTGCTCTTTGCCAATACAGGGCCTTGACCAGCGTAGTAGAAAGAATAAAAATCTAAGAAATTGGATTTTAATTCCACCACTGCTACTACTAACTGCTTACCTCTGGGCAAGGCACTTAATGTCCTGTGGTCCAAGTTTCTTTAACTGTAAAAAGAGGATATTGGACTACATGATTTTCAACATCCCTTTCAACTTTAACTTGCTTTGATCAAGCCCCTGTAAAACTATGCAAAGCGAATATTTTTGTAACTGCAATCTTCTAACTGTTGTACAGGAGTACAAGACTCTGTCAGTGGGTACTACTCTCCAATTTCTAGTCCTACCTTCAATTGTCTATTGGGACATAGCTCAAACCAGTCCTAGTTTTACTACCGAGGGATACTCTGCAGTGAAATCATCCACCTCTCCAGAAGAGCCCTCTTTTTCTTTCGCCAGACTTAATCTCCACTCTGCTTCACCCATCTTTCCTTGGCAGAAGCCCTACATCCTCATAGCCATCACGCAAGAAAAGAGACATAATTCACCAGTCATCAGCCTCCTCCCCCAACAATATTTAGAATCTGATCACTTGAATCAAGTTTCAAAGGCAACATTTCGTCAGGCAAAGTGTAATCATGTAGAAAGTACACCCTCTAACACAATCAGGTGGCCCCACGGTTGCCACTGGCCAGCCATATTAATAGGAGTCTACCCAACATAACTAAAAACTTAATTACTGGAAAATAACCTCAAGATATGTTACCCTCTCCCAAATAAAACCAAAACCAAAACACTCTCTATGCCCTAATAAGATTTTGAGGTGCAGCCCTTTTCCGTCCTTGCCCATCCCCGCCCCTTCTACCTCCGAGTTCGCTATCAGTCCCGTAACAGAGGCTCCTGGCGGCCTCGGTTCTCCGGGATGGCGCGTCCGGCAGGACGCCGGCTACGGAACCACTGAGAGCCCACCTTGCTTCTCCTCGCACACCCGCTCGGCGCTGTTCTCCCGGACTTTCCTCTCTGCGGCCGCGGCCTGCTCTTCCGACCACTCCACATTGTCCCTGGAAAATCAAACGCACAGCTTAGGGCCTCACGTTCCAGCTGCGGGCAGGGCGAGGAGCTGGCCCTGGAGCACCTCTCCCGTGGGAGGAGAGCGCCTCGAGCAGGGCAGGGGACTCGTGGCCGGCGGTGAGCGGCTTCTCGGAGCGCTCCGGGGCGGCGGGACCGGGGGCGAGCCGCAGGCCGGGCGAGGGGCAGGGCGGTTACCAGGCGTTGTGCTGGAAGACGCGCGCCGGATCGCTCAGGAAGCGGCTCCCAAACTGCTGCCTCTTCTCGCCGACTCCAGCGGGACTACCCTCACGGCAGGGACCGGCCATGACACCGGAGCCGGAAACCCCTACCTTTCCGTAACGCGAGAACTTCCTGCGGGCCACGCCCCCTTCCGGAAGGCGCGGGGTCTGAGCGGGAAAAGACTGAGGCTGGTGCGGGCGGCCCCGGAGTCCGGCCGGCGGCGTGGCGCTGGGGCACCGCCGGCTTGGGCAGGCTCCGAGTTCGGGAAAGGCTGTTTGGGGACCGGGAGCGTGCCGGCAGAATTTCGCCCCGAAGTCGTTTTTTGCTGAGGAGGCGCTGGTGGACGTGCAGGCCGCCAAGAAAGTGGGAGACGTTCCACTTGAGCCTCCTCCTTTCCATGCCAGGATCCTCTAACAGGTCCCCCAGTTTCCTTCAAGTTGTAAGACAGGAAAAGTCATGAATCACTTTAATAGTTAAGGGTACCTAGTCCTACTTTAGAGCTGATGGCCAGAATAATTGAGGAAGGCAGCAAGTAGGCTAAGGAAATAGGGCAATTTTGCAGCTTTTATAATCAGCTTTTCACAGTGTGAAAAGCTACGAAATATATATATATACACACACATATATACATGTATCTATCTACACACTATTTTTCTAGGGGGAAGATATGAAATGAATTCGGAGAACATGAGGTTTATCTGTTAAATCCAAGGACAAGTTTAAAAAGATTTTATAACCATGTACCATTTTGAATTATCTATACTCAAGTTTATTTGCACAATCAAGATTGTAATACATACACAATACAGCTTATTAACATATTTTCAGTCTTACATTTCTATTTCGATAATTACTATAAATATTCTCAGAAGAATCTAGGAGAAAGTATGCTGTCAATATAAGACGAGGTTAGTTGAGAAGGCTTCCCGAAGAGTGATGACTACCATTTGGAAGAAGAGAAGGGAAGGGTTAATTAGTTCTTAGGGCGGCACTAGACTGGGCACACGGTAACCCTTACTGCACTGCAGATTCTTTTCACAGGCAAGACTAAGGGGAGCAATGAGGCTATACCTCTCCCACCAAAGAAATGAGAACAAGCCTAAACCCTAATCAGAGAAAAATACATGAGTGAACCAAAAAGATAAGATAGTAAAGAACTTGTACTTTATTTGAAGACACAATACTTTTGCCATTCTTATGGTCTTTTGAAACATTTTGAACAAAAGCTCCTTTCCAAAAAACAAGTACAAGGATTTTTATCTTTCTCAAGGCCAGCTGTTTGCAGATAAAGTGGTTGATTTATATTTATTCTTGGCATCTTCTCTCATCTATGGGCTTTTTTTTCTCCCCGCACCAAAAGTTGTTAGTGTTCCCAGTCAACAGTCCCAATGCGTATTTTCTTTTTTTTTTTTAAAGATTTTTTTTCCTCCTTTTTCTCCCCAAAGTCCCCTGGTACATAGTTGTATATATTTTTTTAGTTGTGGGTCCTTCCAGTTGTGGCATGTGGGACACCGCCTCAGCATGGCCTGACGAGTGGCACTATGTCCGCGCCCAGGATCCAAACTGGTGAAACCCTGGGCCGCGCAGCAGAGTGCAAGAACTTAACCACTCGGCCATGGGCTGTCCTCCCCACTGCATATTTTCTTACAGAGAGCTCTCTCTCTGTCTTCACTTGAAGTTACTTACTATATTAGTTCCAAGGGTTACAGCCATTTAAAATGTCAAACAACTTGGCCCTTTTTCATGAAATGTAGTAAAGTATCCTAAACTTAACTTTTATACAATGATCTTTGATTGACATGTACAACTAATTTTTGTCCATTTTTTGAAGCACTTAAACTAACTTTTTGGAAGATATTTAATAGATATGGCTGTGAGTCTTCTGTGGAATCAGACTTTACACGGAACTGTTGAGTTCAGCAAGCACTACGTGTGAGAGGAGCTAGGGGTCCCTCTGCTGGTGAGTAGCAAGAATTTTTCAGGCTCAATGGGTGGCATGGGTTCAAAGCATGCAAAGGTTAAAAACTGTCTGGACTGTTGCCTTGGGTGTTAACCTCGGACAGGGGTAGTTAATTGTTTCATGGTTTTTTTCAGTTCCAATCAGTGGAAATTCTGGGCTCTGTAAGCATGCACTCTGGAGCTGAAGGGCTGGGGAAGGGATACGGGTGTCCTAATTTGCTCTCCTAAAGGTTTCAGAGACCCTGGGCAGCCTTTGTAGCAGCCCTAGATATTGAATAAGCTGGTTTAACAACTATAATTTTAAAACAGCTTTTGCGGTTTTTTGTACTATTGCAAAATAAATATATGTTTATTGTATAACATTTAGAAGATATAGATAAGACAAAAGAAAATACCCCACTCCACCCGTAATTTAACCCATTAAACACTTTGGTTTATATCCTTCTAGTCCTTTTCTCTAATTTATTTATAGAAATAACTTTTAAGTTAAAATAGCTTCAGAACAAACAGCTTTGTGCCACCCCCTTCCTACAGTTTTATTGAGGTATAATTTACATACAATTAAATTCACCCATTTAAAGTGTACAGTTTATTTGTGCAACCACCATCATAATTAAGTTTTAGGACAACCCCATAAAGTTCTCTCGTGCTTCTTAGCAGTTGTAGTCTGCTTTTAACTTAATAATAGCTTGTGAATATCATTCTTTTGTTTGAAATATTCTTTTACAACATCATTTTAATGACCCTCGTATTGTTTTGTATAGCTGTATCATGATTTATTGGACATTAAGGCTATTTTAAGTTTCTTACTATTAAAAAATCAACACGATAAACATCCATATAACTAAATCATTTTGTACATTCATGATTATTTCTTTAGGATTAATTTCCAGAAGTGGAAGTGCTGTGTCAATGGTTATAATTAGCTCCATTACAAAGCTCTGTGAGGTCAGGGCATTTTGTCTGTTTGTTCACTGTTGTATGTCCAGGTCAGAGAAGAGGGTCCAGCACCGTATGCAACTCAATAAATAATTGGTGAATGAATAGCTGAGTACCTGTTGCTGTAGTGTATTCCATCAGAGAGATGTCAATTTATACCGTCATCAACAGTGTGTGACAATTTAATAGAAAGAATGTATTTCTGTACATTTTAGATTTTCCAGGAGAAATCTACTTTAAAATATTCTATCCTGTTATCCCATTGATCCAAGGAAATATTCCAGAAATTCTGATATTTTGGCATCCAAATTACATCTCTTAAATTGCCTGTTACACTCACAGCCATACCAAAAAAAACCCAACTCTTGTCAAACCACTAATCTTGTTTTTTGGTTAGAAAACATGGTCACTTACTTATAAGGTTAGTTCTTTTTCCTGACATCATAATATTATAAAGAACAGCAAATATATTAGACAGTTTTGACTATTCAAGGTGACACAAAATTACTTCAAGGCTATTTCATTAAACAGTTTTGGGAACCTTCACTAACTTCATTGCTTTTTCCTGGAAAGTTATAATTTTATGTTATAAGCCACTGTCCCCATCAATACAGAACATGTTTTTCCTTTTCCTAAAAGGAAAAAAGCCTGTAGTGGATAATATACTCTTAAATATGATTAAAATAGTAAATTTTATGTTATGTATATTTTTCCACAATAAAAAATTACAACCCCTCCCAAACTTGTAATATAGTTATACATGTGCTTCTTTATTAAATGCATTAAAGAACAACCACCAGTGTAATGGATGAGATCAGCTGTTTTTAAGAGTAAATCTAAGAGATCGGTCTGAAGATGTGTGGCTAAGGAGCCTTGAGAACACCCACATTTAATCAAGGTTTCCTGAGGGATGGTGGTATTATTCCCTGACACTGAAAGGTCATTGTCATTCCCTACCCCTGGCCTCTTTCACAATCAAAAACCTAATGCCACTTACAGTCACGTAATCTCCAGTGCTTCTTGCTGGGAGGGCTGGTAGGAGCTCGGAAGGGTGGCCCTGAGCTGAGGTCGTGCCAGCTTTGCCGTGCTCCTTCCTGCCGCGGCCCAGGCAGTTCTGAGCCAGGTGGGGGCAGCAGAGTGCAGCTGGTGGTTAGGGAAATACCAGAGCGGCATCCATTTACTGGTGAGAATTAGGAAACGGAAACCGTGTTATGACTTACACTTTTTTACTGGTCAGAATTCAGAAGTTGACAATATTTCCAGTTGCTAAGAATGTATTAGACAAAAGCAAGAATAATTTTGATAACTATGAAAAAGTAGTTTCCAACGAGCTGTTTAGAAAACGTAGACATTTCATTGTTGAAATCCTTTGAAACTTTTCCGTTTTCTTTTTCTCCCTGTCTCTGTGTCACATTCACTGATATCCGAAGAGGAAGAGAATACAGAGTTGTGGAAGGAATTTCTATTCACGTAGGCATCAAATAACCTTAAGTCCTTTGGGGAAAGTAATTCTTGGCAAACATTCCAGGACCATGTATAAGTAGAAAAGGTGTCATAAAAGGACTCATTTTTAGTGTCTATCCCAATCAAATCCCCTCGGATCTTCTGCCATAGGTTTAGCATTTCTTTCCGGTGCTCAAGGGCAGTTCCTAAATTATAGGTATCTGCAGCTCTTTTTACCTGTAGTGAGAGAGCAGAAGTTTACGGTAGTTACCCTGAAATATCTGATCTGGGAGCTACAATTCTAGATATCCCAAGTGTTATGTTTCCAGGCTACTTGAAAGTCACTGTGTTTACATATTGAGGACATGTGAGTTAGGAGTTGATGGACAATGAAAGTGTCTTACTTGGGAATAATGAGATAATAAGAAATTTTGTAAGAATATTAAAAACACAGTAGACTAAAATAAGAGTAAATGTGGGATGGAGATAGGCTCTGGGTGGAATAGGAGTGCCAGGGATGGTACTCAGTCCAGCCTAGGGCAGGGAAGATGCTGAACTGAGTAGGTCCTCAGGATTTGATTAAATTAGGCAGTGGGTGTGATGGGAAGGTGTTCCAGGGAGAGGGGACAGCATACACAAAGGCTCAAAGGCAATAAGCATCCCAGAGTTGGGGGTGGGGGGTACAGGAACTTTGGTAATGCTAAAGTGTCAAGTTTAAAGTGGGAAGGAAGGAGTGACGAAGGCGAGGTAGGCAAGGTGTTTGCTGTAATCAGGCCCTTAGACTTGATCGCAGTGAGGTTGGGGAGAGCCCTTTCCTCAGTGAAAATCACGCTGTAGTGAGCCACTGTTTCTGATGGAGGTGAGATAAATCCCTCAGTTGGGTGGAGGAGAAAATAGTTGAAAAATCCTGCTATGGTTGATATGGAAGCATTCATTTTTTTTTTTTTTTTTTTAAGGAAGATTAGCCCTGAGCTAACATCTGCTGCCAATCCTCCTCTTTTTGCTGAGGAAGACTGGCCCTGGGCTAACATCTGTGCCCTCTTCCTCTGGAAGCATTCATTCTTAAGCAGGACAGTGACATGGTTGGATTTTCATGTTAGATCATTAGCAGCTGTGTGGAGAATGGGTGGAGGGGAGCAGCTGTGGGGAAGGGGGAACAGGTTAGAGGTTGTTGTCTAGGCAAGACCTAATGAGGGCCTCAGTTAAGGAAGTAGTAATAAAATGAAGGGGACAAATTTCAAAAATCTTTGGGAAAATGAGAGTAGCCACATTTGGTGATTGGTGGATGTGACGAGTAAGGAAAAAGTGTAAGTTAGGGATGGGTCCCGGCCTTCTAGTTTCAGTGACTGGTACCTGGTGGTATCAACAGTGAGATACAGAATCCCCAAGGAAGAGCCAGTTTGATGTAGAGGATGATGAGTTTGGTTTTGGACATGCCCAGTTTGATATGCAGAGACAGGAAGGTAGAAGTGTTCATCAGGCAGTCAGTGAGATAAGATAGAAGTACCAGAAAGAAGTCTAGGCTAGTGACAGTTAAGAGTCATCAGTATCTAGGTGGCAGCTGAAACAAGGAGGGTAGACTGAGATAGCTCCGAGAATACCTGCCCTGGCTGTCCCTTCACTTAGTGCACACAGCTCCAATGTTCTGCTGTGACTGGGGTACAGTGATGCCAAATCATTGGTCTTCTCAAGGTCCTTATCCCTTTGGGCAGCTGGAGGCCTTTGGCTATCAGCAGCTTCCATTTACTCCAGTGTGAATGTAGGCCATGAGGAGATACAGGTTGGAGCCCACTCCTTCATATTTTTGTGGCATGAAGCACTGACCATCTCTAGTTCCATTTATCTCAATGTGTTACTACTGCTCATTTCCTTCTCCGTGTCTTCCACCCTCACTCCAAGCTCACGAAGGGTAGGAACTGTGTTTTTTATTCTGAGGTATCTCCTAATCCTAGAACTTGGTTAACACTGGATAAATATTTACTGAACAAATGAATTAATTAGGGTATATAAAGAGAAGAGCATTAGGACCAGACCAGAAAACTAGGAAATATTAAGACTTAAAGGATGAACAGTTAGGAAAGAGTAGAGAGAGGAAAGGACCCAGAGCTACAAGGAGAATTGAAGATGCAGTATTGTAAAGGCCAAGGAAGTAGAAAGTGTCAAGGAGAGCTTAAGCATTCGTGTCAAAGGCAGAAGGGAGTGGCATAATATAAATACACCCCAGTCTGTCTCTGTGGAGTACAAAAGTTGCTAAGAAGTCAGGGCACAGAAGTAGACAGGCAGCATAGAGTTGTGGTTAAAAGTGTGGATTCTGGAGCCAAGTTGCCCATTTTTATAATTCTGGCTCTACTACTTCCTAGCTGTGTGCCTTTGAGCAAGTCGCTTAACCTTTCTGTGCATATCTGTAAAGTGGCAAGGAATGATAACAGTGCCTACCTCAAAGGATTATTATGCTAAGTAAATGGATTAGTACCCGTAGAGCACTTGTAAGGCACAGTGTCTGGCACCTAGGGAGCACACTCAGACTATTCTTCTTCTTTTAGCTGCTATAATAAAGATCCTTTCACTCATCATGATTCCCTGAGTACACCACTCACTGTGACTGCCGGTTTGCTATCTTAACTAGTTGCTATTTCCAGCATGGAACAAATGAATGTCCCAGAAACGATGCTGGCTATGGCTCCATAGGTGATTAGCAGGATGAATGATAACAATTAACATCTGAATCCATTCGATTATAGAGCAAGAAACGTCATTACAATGGGTAAAAATAAGTGATCGTGTCTTATTTTAAAGACATAGAGCAGGAAAAAACTCTTGGTTTTATGGTTGTAAGCACTGAAGTGGAAAATGCTTTCTGGGAAGGCATTCAACGGTGAATACTCACGTGCTGTTTAATAGCAGCTGCATCAGTCACTGTCCAATTCTGCTTTTTCTTGAGGATTTGGTCAATGGCAAGGATGTCAGTTGGATAGCCTGAGTTCGGCTCGATAGGCTTTATATTTGCTGCCTTTATGCACATTTAAAAGAGAAGATTAGTAATATATTTTAGTTTGAATTACACAACAAAGACATAATAAACAGAAGTATATTGTATTATGGAAGAGTTTATATATGATTTATATATATGTTTATTGCTAAACCACTTAGTTGTTTTGGGGCACCTGGTATAGTGCCATGCACATGTTTCAAAATTCAAAAAGTATGATGAGTATACACTGCAATCTCTCTGCTGCTTTTGTCTCCCACCTCCTAGTTTCCCTTTCTATAGGCAACTAGTGTTATTATTTTCTTGGGTTTCCTTCCAGGACATTTTACAAGAAAAACAATACGTATTTCATACTTATTTTTCCTTCTTTTTACACAAATAATAGTGTACTATACATGCCGTTTTGTATCTTGCTTTTTCCATTTGGAGATCTTTCACATCATCACACTAAGAGTTTCTTAAGTCATTAAAGTGACTGTAGAATATTTCATTGTATGAAGCAAAATTTAACTAGTCCTATTAATGGTTATTTAGTCCCCCCCCCCCCCCCCCCAATCTTTTGCTAGGAGAAATGACCCTGTAATGAATTACCTTGTATGGGTGGCATTTGGGATATGTGCAAGGATATCTGTGTATCCCTGATAGTATACCAGGAGTGGAATTGCTAGGTTAGGAAGGTGGCAAAATATGCACCCTAAATTTGCCACTTTGGCAGAAGAGTTATTTTGAGCTAAAGGCACTTGAAAAACAGCAGGTGTAAGATGGGCACTCTGATCTCTCCTTTTCCTTCCTGAATGCAGGAGATAAAACCCTTATATGGAGGATGTCCCCCTTGCACCAGGAGGCAAGTCACATTCATATCACTAGGGACAGAGAGTCAAGGCAGAGAGAAATCTGTACAAACAAACCATGTTAAATAACCCCTTATCTTCCTACTCACTTCCCCACTCAGTTAACTATCCTAGCCCAAGCCCCTTTGCCTGGACACATTTTCACAATTTACTACTCTTTGTCCAATTCAGTCTGTAAGTGTTCAACTCTAACTGCTTCTTTGGGTCTTCATTCTCTTGTGGGGACTCCCTTGTACATATAACATTTAATAAAAATGTGTATGCTTTTCTCCTGTTTATCTGTCTTGTGTTAATTCTCAGGTCCAGCCAAGGACCCTAGGAGGGTAGAGGAGAAATTGTACCTCACCAACAGTAAAAAGGTCTCTCATTTTGGTAGATATTGCCAAATTTCCTCTGTAGAGGTTAAACCAATTTAAACTCCTATCTGCAATTTATGAGTGCCCCGTGTGTCTTCCAGTTTTTGATCTTGGTCAATCTAATATGGAAAGATAGTATCTCAGGGTAGTTTTAATTTGGATCTTTTATGAACAGTGAGATTGAATATCTTTTCGTGTTTCTGAGAACTGTCTGTTCATATCCTTTGCTCATTTTTATATAGGTTGTTTTTTTTCCTAATCAATTTGAAGCTCTTTGATGTATTAGAGACATTAACTCTTTGTGTTATGAATTGCAAATTTCACATTTGATTATACAGAGACTTTTGACCTTGAAGTAGTTGAATTAATCTTTTTCTTTCTTTCTTTCTTTTTTTTTGGCTGAGGAAGATTTGTCCTGAGCTAACATATATTACCAATCTTCTTCTTTTGCTTTTTGTGCTTGAGGAAGATTAGCCCTGAGCTAACATCTGTGCCAGTCTTCCTCTATTGTGTATGTGGGTCGCTGCCACAGCATGGCTGGATGAGTGGTGTAGGTCTGTGCCCAGGATCCAAACCTGCGAACCCTGAGCCCCTGAACCAAAGTGCGCCAAACTTAACCACTACATCACTGGGCTGGCCCTATGAATTAATCTATTAAAAAAAATACTTTTGTGTCATAGTTATGAAGGCCTTCCCAGAATTTATTTCAGTATTTTAAGATTTCTTTTTTTCTCTTCTTCTCTCAATTTTTTCCTTTTACATTTATATCTTTGCTCCATTTGGAATTTGTGTAAGGTATGAGTTATGAGCCTCATTTTTTTCTCAGATGGCTACCCAGTACACTATTTAATGAATAATCTATCTTTTTCCTGTAGTGTTGAAATGTCACATTTCTCTTAAATTAAAACTCGCGGGCCAGCTTGGTGGCGCAGCGGTTTAGTGTGCACATTCTGCTTCGGCGGCCTGGGGTTTGCCAGTTTGTATCCCGGCTGTGGACATGGCACCGCTTGACAAGCCATGCTGTGGTAGGCGTCCCACATATAAAGTAGAGGAAGATGGGCACAGATGTTAGCTCAGGGCCAGGCTTCCTCAGCAAAAAGAGGAGGATTGGCAGCAGTTAGTTCAGGGCTAATCTTCCTCAAAAAACAAAAAACAAAACAAAAAAACCTCTCTCTATATCTTTATCTATTTTTGCACTTTCTATTTTGTTCTTTGGATCTATCAACTTCCCTTACCACACACTATTTTAATTGTTGAGACTTTTAAATATGCCGTAATATTTAGTAAGGTTAGTCCCTGTCTTCATTAAATTTTTCTTTCAGATTATTCTGACTGTTCTTGGTTATTTAATTTTTTTGTATGAACCAGATTGTTTAGTTATAAAAATCCTTTGAGTAAATTTTAAAAATCACATTAAAGTTATAGATCAAATAAGAAAGAACAATATCTTTATGATGTCAAACATTCTTTTTTCTTTTAGGAAGATTAGCCCCGAGCTAACTGCTGCCAATCCTCCTCTTTTTGCTGAGGAAGACTGGCCTTGAGCTGACATCTATGCCAATCTTCCTCTAGTTTGTATATGGGATGCTGCCACAGCATGGCTTGATGAGCCGTGTGAAGTTCTGTGCCCGGGATCTGGGCCTGCAAACCCCAGGCTGCTGAAGCAGAGTGTGTCAACTTAACCACTACACCACCGGGCTGGCCCCTAGTTATTGTGATTTTAAATAGGGTGGTTAGAGAGGGCTTCCTGAAATTTGAGTCAAGACCTGAAAGAGGTGAGGGAGACAGCTAAGCAGATGAGGAACAGCATTTGAGCAGAGAGAAGAGCAAAGCTCAAGACCATTAGATGAGAGCATGTCTGCTATGTAAGAAGAATAGTAAAGAGGTCGTGTAGATGGAGTGGAATGCACTGGACAGTAAGCAGTGGAAGATGAAATTGTTAGGTAGGCAATGAGGATCTAGATCTGTGATGTCCAATAGAAATTTCTGCAAGTTAGAAATTCTGCAAGATAGAAAATTTTATATTTCTGTGTTGTCCAATATGGTAACCATTAGCCATATATGGTTATTGAGCATTTGAAATGTGGGTAGCGCGACCAAGGAACTGAATTTGTACTTTTATTTAATTTAAATTTAAATAGCCACTGTGGCTACCGTTATTGGAAGATTCAGGTTTAGATTGTGTAGGACCTTGTAAGTTATTGTAAAGATTTTGGCTTTTACTCTGAGTGATACGAAAGCCATTGGAGAGTTTTGAGCTGATTTTAACAGAACCACTTTGGTTGCTGTGTTGAGAAGAGACTGAAGGGGACAAAGGTAGAAGCAAAGGGGACCATTTAGGAAGCTAGCGACACTATCTCTGCTGAGATGATTAGAGACAATCCAGCGTGCTCTCAATACATAAAGAATTTGTATTATAGTTTAATCCAAAAAATACTGAGTCTTCTCTGGGCCAGGCTCTGTTCTAGATGATAGGGATACCTCAGTGAAAGAAATAAAGTCCTTGCCTACATGAACCATATATTCTAGTTGGAGAGATTGACAATAAACAGATAAGCATCACAGATGGAGGGTTCAATGTTGGAAAATAAGTTTAAAGGGGAATAAATGTCCTCTTATTTCCATCTTGTCAGTGATATTTGCCTGTGGTGTGACTTCTTCTGGAGAGATAAAGACAAAGTCTGAACTTGAGGTCATTTGTGACTGTGATACTTCTCTGGGAGTCTTTTTTCTTAAAAAAATTTATTTCATTGTGATAAGAACACTTAACATGACTTACCCTCTTAAATCAACTAGATTTTTAACAAATTTTTTAGTTAAGAGGTTTACCTCAACACATTTTTTAGTGTACAATTCAGTATTGTTAACTATAGGCGCAATGTTGTATAGCAGATCTCTAGAACTTATTCATCTTGCATAATTGAGACTTTATGCCCATTAATTAGCAACTCCTCATTTTTTCTCCCTCCTCCAGCCTCTGGACTCTTAAACCCTATGCCTGGGGGGGCCTTCTAGGGGTTTCATAGTGATGTGAACAACATGTGGCCCTCTGGAACCCAGAGATACCCCACAGGGTGGGCTGGTCTCCAGTCAAATCTTGATCCTGTTTCTCAGGCTGGGAGGCCTGTGACAAACCTGGGGTAAGGCCAGAGCTTCCTGAGAGAATATCCAGAAACTAGGGCATACTTGCCTGAGACCTTAAAACTCATGATGACAAAGTGTATCTTGGGAAGGGGCAAATAGATTAGAGGCAACAGAACTTGAAGAAGGGCCAGAAGGTGCAGCTGGAACTATAAATGGCGCTCTGGTCCAAGGGCAGGATGGCTCCTCCATCACTGCGTTGCTCCATTGGGTTGTGGACCTGATCCTCTCATCCAATGCTGTCTGGCCCAGCTGCAATCTGGAGCCAGTTGAAGGAGTCTAAAATGTAGCTTTTGGTCTCTGTGTTAATGGGAGAGTGGTTGGAAGTGGGACCTGAGAGCCTTTTTATCATGATTCTTTTATTCCCCACCCCCACCCCCACTCCCAAGCCTAGGATTGTATTTTTCAGTAAGTTTAACTGTTTGTTGAAATGAAATATTTATACCTGGGCTTAAATTTAGAAAGATGGCTATGGAATCTGATTTGAAATATAATGATTGAAAATACTTCTTTAATATATATATATATATATATTTTTGGTGAGGAAGATTGGCCCTGAGCCGACATCTGTTGCCAATCTTGCTCCTTTTGCTTGAGGAAGATTGTCCCTGAGCTAACATCGGTGGCAGTCTTCCTCTGTTTTGTATGTGGGACACTGCCACAGCATGGCTTGACAAGCAGTACATAGGTCTGTGCCTGGGATCTGAACCCATGAACCCTGGGCCATGGAAGTGTAGCGTGCGAACTTAACCACTATGCCACTGGGCCAGCCCCTATAATGACTAAAAATATTTGTCATCAAAAAGCATGTTACTAGTTAAGTTAGAACTTAAAAACCCAAGTATTAACTGATGTGACATAATCTAAATCTCACCTGTGTTTTCCAGTCTCTTTTATGGAAAAAATAGTTCTCAAAGAAAGTCAGAGGCTCCTTTCTCCTTAGCATTTCTAATTTCTGTAGGTCTCTGAATGGCTTTCCCATTACCACCCCATCCACATTAGGAAACAATGGAAAGATGGGTATTTTTGAATATGGGCTATCTGAAGGAGGATTGCATCCTAAAAAGACAAAAAAATGGTATCAAAAATAATATATGAAGAAATTCACATAAAATACATATATCTGGTGCCTGTTTTGCTCTTTGTCTATTCTTCTCTTCATTGGCCACAATCCTCCTTCTTCACTCTCCTGCTCCCACCCCCCACCAATCCACAGACTCTCGGCTTTATCCAGGTGTCTGACGATTCAGGTAAGATGTACATTTGCTTTCAAATGATATCTAAGTGACAGAGACAAGTCACTCAGCATAGGCTGTGGTCCTGCTCTTATAGCACTTGGCCTCTGGTATTTATTTGTGACCAGTGATATACAAATAAATCCTTTACGACAGTGGGGAGAAGACAAATGGCTCTTACTCTTGAGCTCTTCCAGAAATTTAAGTAAATCCTTTTCTTTCATTATTGTGATCCGGGCAGCACTAGCAAAGGCAGCTGTGCTTGAGCTTGGAGGTGTGCATATGTCTGGCTTAAGTCTCCTTTTTCCATAACCCATAGCATAGGGACTCCATAATATTCCTGAGGTGGTCTCCTGGA